>NC_069499.1:1096275810-1096385810 GCF_027579735.1 Bombina bombina
CATATGATTCGGTTTTGGGTGTTGAATCCCAGCACGTGAAGCTTAATAAGGTGGCAGGCCAGTGAGTCACAGTGATAGCCTAAAAAAAGAAAAGTAAAAGCTCCCCAGTCACTGCACCTCGGCTCCCCACTGTGCCCCAGCAAAAAACAGGCCGGTCTGCTCGCCCCTTGAAACAGCCCTTGTCACATTGAAAACACTCGGTTTGTGTTGTAATAGTGGGCGGGGCTAAGGTAACAGGCGGCCCACCGGGCATATGCCCGGTATGCCCTATGGTCAGTTCGGGCCTGAACAGTACTTTCAACCAGGGAATTGTTTTGGATGGTGAGTGCCACTTCTCCCACACTTTATATATATTTTTTATTGTTTTCAGAAACCCGTCGTTAAAAGACAAGAAGTGAGCGTTGAGCAAAATTTTGCTCCTTACCGCACTCCAATACCAGCGCTGCTTAAGTCAGCGGTGAGCTGGTCATACATGCTTGCGCACGATTTCCCTATAGGAATCAATGGGGCAGCTGATTGGAACAGCAGATAGAATGCGAGCTCAATCCTATTGGCTGTTTGCATCAGCCAATAGGATTTTTTCTACCTTAATTCCGATTGGCTGATAGAATTCTATCAGCCAATCGGAATCTAAGGGACGCCATCTTGGATGACATCACTTAAAGGAACCTCCATTCTGTTTTAGTCGTCGCCAGAAGAGGATGCTCCGCGTCGGATGTCTTGAAGATGGACCCGCTCCGTGCCGGATGGATGAAGATAGAAGATGCTGTCTGGATAAAGACTTCTGCCCGTCTGGAGGACCTTTTCTGCCCGTCTTGGATGAAGACTTCTGCCCATCTGGAGGACCACTTCGCCTGGCTTGGATGAAGACGTCTCCCGGTAAGTCGATCTTCAGGGGGTTAGTGTTAGGGTTTTTTAAGGGTGTATTGGGTGGGTTTTATTTTTTAGATTAGGGTTTGGGCGGCAAAAGAGCTAACTGCCCTTTTAAGGGCAATGCCCATCCAAATGTCCTTTTCAGGGCAATGGGGAGCTTAGGTTTTTTTTAGATAGTATTTTATTTGGGGAGTTGGTTGTGTGGGTGGTGGGTTTTACTGTTGGGGGGTTGTTTGTATTTTGTTTTACAGGTAAAAGAGCGGATTACTTTGCTGCAATGCCCCACAAAAGGACCTTTTAAGGGCTATTGGTAGTTTAGTTTAGGCTAGAGTTTTTTTTATTTTGGGGGGGCTTTTTTATTTTAATAGGGCTATTAGATTAGGTGTAATTAGTTAAAATTTCTGTAATTTGTTTATTATTTTCTTTAATTTAGTGTTTTTTTTGTTTTTGTACTTTAGGTAATTTAATTTAATTTAGGTAATTGTATTTAATTTAGTTAATTTATTTAATTGTAGTGTAGTGTTAGGTGTTAGTGTAACTTAGGTTAGGTTTTATTTTACAGGTCAATTTGTATTTATTTTAGCTAGGTAGTTATTAAATAGTTAATAACTATTTAGTAACTATTCTACCTAGTTAAAATAAATACAAACTTGCCTGTAAAATAAAAATAAACCCTAAGCTAGATACAATGTAACTATTAGTTATATTGTAGCTAGCTTAGGGTTTAGTTTACAGGTAAGTATTTAGTTTTAAATAGGAATAATTTAGTGAATGATAGTAATTTTATTTAGACTTATTTAAATTATATTTAAGTTAGTGGGTGTTTTAGGGTTAGACTTAGGTTTAGGGGTTAATAACTTTAATATAGTGGCGGCGACGTTGGGGGCGGCAGATTAGGGGTTAATAAATGTAGGTAGGTGGCGGCGATGTTAGGGACGGCAGATTAGGGGTTAATAATATTTAACTAATGTTTGCAAGGCGGGAGTGTGGCGGTTTAGGGGTTAATATGTTTATTATAGTGGCGGCGACGTTGGGGAGGCAGATTAGGGCTTAATAAGTATAGGTAGGTGGCGGCGACATTGGGGGCGGCAGATTAGGGGTTAATAAGTATAATGTAGGTGTCGTCGATGTTGGGGGCAGCAGATTAGGTTTTCATAAATATAATGTAGGAGGCGGCGGTGTCCGTAACGGCAGATTAGGGGTTAAAATTTTTATTTTAGTATTTGCGATGCGGGAGGGCCTCGGTTTAGGGGTTAATAGGTAGTTTATGGGTGTTAGTGTACTTTTTAGCACTTTAGTTATGAGTTTTATGCTACAGCGTTGTAGTGTAAAACTCATAACTACTGACTACTGACTACCGCTAACTTTTTGGCCTCCCAGGACAGATTCGTAATATCAGCGCTATGAAAGTCCCATAGAAAAAAGACTTTACGAAGTTTACGTAAGTTGTTTTGCGGTAAGGCCAAAGAAATGTGCGGTCACCCTAAACCTGCAAGACTCGTAATACCAGTGGGCGTAAAAAAGCAACGTTAGGACCTCTTAACGCTGCTTTTTTACCCTAACGCACAACTCGTAATCTAGCCGAGTATTTGTAAAAACCTATAATGAAAATATCCACTGAATTAATATACATCAATGGTAGAATAGAGCAAATACAACTTAAAGTGTTATGCACAAAATGAATTGGAAATATATACACCAAAGAGGAAAGTATTAGTATTGACTGAGTAGTAATATTTCCCCAAGTGGCATTCTGTAGTATTGCAGGTACAAGTGAACACAGAGCTTGCTATGAGACAGGTATCTGCTGATGATAGATGCAGCTGCACATCACATACGGCTAGATTTAGAGTTGGGCGGTAGCCGTGAAAACAAGCGTTAGAGGCTCCTAACGCTGGTTTTTACCGCCCTCTGGTATTTGGAGTCAGTCAGGAAAGGGTCTAACGCTCACTTTGCAGCCGCGACTTTTCCATACCGCAGATCCCCCTACGCCATTTGCGTATCCTATCTTTTCAATGGGATCTTTCTAACGCTGGTATTTAGAGTCGTGGCTGAAGTGAGCGTTAGAAATCTAACGACAAAACTCTAGCCGCAGAAAAAAGTCAGTAGTTAAGAGCTTTCTGGGCTAACGCCGGTTTATAAAGCTAACTTCAATTATTAACCCCTAATCTGCCGATCGGAGCTCACCGCTACTCTAATAAATTTTTTAACCCCTAAAGCTAATTCTAACCCTAACCCTAACACCCCCCTAAGTTAAATATAATTTTATTCTAACGAAATAAATTAACTCTTATTAAATAAATTATTCCTATTTAAATCTAAATACTTATCTGTAAAATAAACCCTAATATAGCTACAATATAAATTATAATTATATTATAGCTATTTTAGGATTAATATTTATTTTACAGGCAACTTTGTATTTATTTTAACCAGGTACAATAGCTATTAAATAGTTAAGAACTATTTAATAGCTAAAATAGTTAAAATAATTACAAAATGACCTGTAAAATAAATCCTAACCTAAGTTACAATTAAACCTAACACTACACTATCAATAAATTAATTAAATACAATACCTACAATTACCTACAATTAAACCTAACACTACACTATCAATAAATTAATTAAATACAATATCTACAAATAAATACAATGAAATAAACTAACTAAAGTACAAAAAATAAAAAATAACTAAGTTACAAAAAATAAAAAAATATTTACAAACATTAGAAAAATATTACAACAATTTTAAACTAATTACACCTACTCTAAGCCCCCTAATAAAATAACAAAGACCCCCAAAATAAAAAAATGTCCTACCCTATTCTACATTTAAAAAGTTCAAAGCTCTTTTACCTTACCAGCCCTGAAAAGGGCCCTTTGCGGGGCATGCCCCAAAGAATTCAGCTCTTTTGCCTGTAAAAAAAACACATACAATACCCCCCCCAACATTACAACCCACCACCCACATACCCCTAATCTAACCCAAACCCCCCTTAAATAAACCTAACACTAAGCCCCTGAAGATCTCCCTACCTTGTCTTCACCTCGCTGGGTTCAGCGATCGGTCCAGAAGAGGGTCTTGCAGACAGCGCTGGTATTACGGGTTTTTAGAAACCCGGTGTTAACCGCAAAAAAGTGAGCAAAGAGCAAAATTTTGCTCCACATCTCACCTCAATACCAGCGCTGCTTACGTTAGCGGTGATCTGGCAGAACGTGCTCGTGCACGATTTCCCCATAGGAATCAATGGGGGAGAGCCGGCTGAAAAAAAAACTAACACCTGCAAAAAAGCAGCGTAAAGCTCCTAACACAGCCCCATTGATTCCTATGGGGAAACAGTTTTTATGTCTACACCTAACACCCTAACATGAACCCCGAGTCTAAACACCCCTAATCTTACACTTATTAACCCCTAATCTGCCGCCCCCGACATCGCCGACACCTGCATTATATTATTAACCCCTAATCTGCCGCTCCGGACACCACCGCCACCTACATTATAGTTATGATGAACCCCTAATCTGCTCCCCCCAACATCACGAACCATACATTATATTTATTAACCCCTAATCTGCCGCCCCCAATGTCGCCGCAACCTAACTACATTTATTAACTCCTAATCTGCTGCCCACAATGTCGCCATCACTATAACAAAGTTATTAACCCCTAAACCTAAATCTAACCCTAACCCCCCATAACTTAAATATAATTTAAATGAATCTAAATAAAATTACTACAATTACCTAAATAATTCCTATTTAAAACTAAATACTTACCTATAAAATAAACCCTAAGATAGCTACAATATAACTAATAGTTACATTGTAGCTAGCTTAGGGTTTATTTTTAATTTACAGACAACTTTGTATTTAGTTTAACTAGGTACAATAGTTATTAAATAGTTATTAACTATTTAACAACTACCTAGTTAAAATAAAGACAAATTTACCTGTAAAATAAAACCTAACCTAAGTTACACTAACACCTAACACTACACTATAATTAAATTAACTAAATTAAATACAATTAATTACAATTAAATAAAATTCTAAAGTAGCAAAAAACACACTAAATTACATAAAATAATAAAATAATTACAAGATTTTTAAACTAATTACACCTACTCTAATCCCCCTAACAAAATAAAAAAGCCCCCCAAAATAAAAAAAGCCCTACCCTACACTAAATTACAAATAGCCCTTAAAAGGGCCTTTTGCGGGGCATTGCCCCAAAGTAATCAGCTCTTTTACCTGTAAAATAAAATACAATTCCCCCCAACATTAAAACCCACCACCTACACAACCAACCCTACTCTAAAACCCACCCAATCCCCCCTTAAAAAACCTAACACTAACCCCTTGAAGATCACCCTACCGTGAGATGTCTTCACCCAACCAGGCAGAAGTGGTCCTCCAGACGGGCAAAAGTCTTCATCCAAGCCGGGCAGAAGAGGTCCTCCAGACGGGCAGAAGTCTTCATCCAGACGGCATCTTCTATCTTTATCCATCCGGCTCGGAGCGGCTCCATCTTCAAGACATCCGACGCGGATGGCAATCAGCCAATAGGATTGAGCTTGCATTCTATTGGCTGATTGGAACGTCTATTGGATGAAGTCACTTAAAGGTACCATCATTGTTGAAGAAGACTCCGGATGAAGAGGATGTTCCGCGCCGGATGTCTTGAAGATGGAGCCGCTCCGCACCGGATGGATGAAAATAGAAGATGCCATCTGGATGAAGACTTCTGCCCATCTGGAGGACCTCTTCTGCCCGGTTGGGTGAAGACGTCTCACGGTACAGTGATCTTCAAGGGGTTAGTGCTAGGTTTTTTTAAGGGGGGATTGGGTGGGTTTTAGAGTAGGGTTGGTTGTGTGGGTGGTGAGTTTTAATGTTGGGGGGGAATTGTATTTTATTTTACAGGTAAAAGAGCCAATTACTTTGGGGATATTCCCAGCAAAAGGCCCTTTTAAGGGCTATTTGTAATTTAGTGTAGGGTAGGGCTTTTTTTTATTTTGGGTGGCTTTTTTATTTTGTTAGGGGAGTTAGCGTAGGTGTAATTAGTTTAAAAATCTTGTAATTATTTTATTATTTTCTGTAATTTAGTGTTTGGTTTTTTTCGTGCTTTAGATAATTTTATTTAATTGTATTTAGTTTAGGGAATTTATTTAATTGTAGTGTTAGGTGTAATTGTAACTTAGGTTAGGTTTTATTTTACAGGTAAATGTGTCTTTATTTTAACTAGGCAGTTATTAAATAGTTAATAACTATTTAATAACTATTGTACCTAGTTAAAATAAATACAAAGTTGCCTGTAAAATAAAAATAAACCCTAAGCTAGCTACAATGTAACTATTAGTTATATTGTAGCTATCTTAGAGTTTATTTTATAGGTAAGTATTTAGTTTTAAATAGGAATAATTTAGGGAATTGTAGTAATTTTATTTAGATTTATTGTAATTATATTTAAGTTAGGGGGGGTTAGGGTTAGACTTAGATTTAGGGGTTAATACATTTAATATAGTGGCGGCGACATTGGGGGGGGACGATTAGGGGTTAATAAATGTAGGTAGGTGTCGGCGATGTTAGGGATGGCAGATTAGGGGTTAATAATATTTAAATAATGTTTACGATGCAGGAGTGTGGCGGTTTAGGGGTTAATATATTTTTTATAGTGGCGGCAATGTCCGGTTTGGCAGATTAGGGGTTAAAAAATTTATTTTAGTGTTTACTATGTGGGGGGGGGCCTCGGTTTAGGGGTTAATAGGTAGTTTATGGGTGTTAGTTTACTTTTTAGCACTTTAGTTAAGAGTTTTATGCTACGGCGTTGTAGTGTAAAACTCTTAACTACTGACTTTAAAATGCGGTACCAGGCTTGACAGGAGAGGGTTTACCACTGACTTTTGGTCAGACTCGTGCAAGTCCTATTGAAAATATAGGATACGCAATTGACGTAAGTGGATTTGCGGTATTTCCGAGTCTGGCCAAAAAAGTGAGCGGTACACCTGTACCTGCAGGACTTGTAATACCAGCGGGCGTTAAAAAACATAATTTATGTAAGAATTTAACTGATAAATTTATTTATTTCATAGTGGCAAGAGTCCATTAGCTAGTGACGTATGAGATATACAATCCTACCAGGAGGGGCAAAGTTTTGCAAACCTCAAAATGTCTATAAATACACCCCTCACCACACCCACAATTTAGTTTAACGAATAGCCAAGTAGTGGGGTGATAAAGAAAGGAGTAAAAATCATCAACAAAGAAATTTGGAAATAATTGTGCTTTATACAAAAAATCATAACCACCATAAAAAGTGTGGGTCTCATGGACTCTTGTCAATATGAAAGAAATGAATTTATCAGGTAAATTCTTACATAAATTATGTTTTCTTTCATGTAATTGGCAAGAGTCCATGAGCTAGTGACGTATGGGATATCAATACCCAAGATGTGGAACTCCACTCAAGAGTTACTAGAGAGGGAGGGATAAAACTAAACAACAGCTATTTTCCGCTGAAAAAATAATCCACAACCCAAAATATAAGTTATTCTCATAATGAAAAGAAAAACTTAAAACATCAGCAGAAGAATCAAACTGAAACAGCTGCCTGAAGAAGTTTTCTACCAAAAACTGCTTCTGAAGAAGCAAATACATCAAAACTGTAGAATTCAGTAAATGTATGCAAAGAGGACCAAGTTGCCGCTTTGCAAATCTGATCAACTGAAGCTTCATTCTTAAAAGCCCACGAAGTGGAGACTGATCTAGTAGAATGAGCTGTAATTCTCTGAGGCGGGGCCTGACCTGACTCCAAATAAGCTTGAAGAATCAAAAGCTTTAACCAAGAAGCCAAGGAAATAGCAGAGGCCTTCTGACCTTTTCTAGGACCAGAAAATATAACAAATAGACTAGAAGTCTTCCTGAAATCTTTAGTAACTTTAACATAATATTTTAAAGCTCTCACCACATCCAAAGAATGTAAGGATCTTTCCAAAGAATTCTTAGGATTAGGACACAAGGAAGGGACAACAATTTCTCTATTAATGTTGTTAGAATTCATAACCTTAGGTAAAAATTTAAATTAAGTCCGCAAAACCGCCTTATCCTGATGAAAAACCAGAAAAGGAGATTTACAAGAAAGAGCAGACAGCTCAGAAACTCTTCTAGCAGAAGAGATGGCCAAAAGGAACAACACTTTCCAAGACAGTAGTTTAATGTCCAAAGAGTGCATAGGCTCAAATGGAGGAGCCTGTAACGCTTTCAAAACCAAATTAAGACTCCAATGAGGAGAAATTGATTTAATGACAGGCTTAATACGAATTAAAGCCTGAACAAAACAGTGAATATCAGGAAGATTAGCAATCTTTCTGTGAAATAAAACAGAAAGAGCAGAGATTTGTCCCTTCAAGGAACTTGCAGACAAACCCCTATCCAAACCATCCTGAAGAAACTGTAAAATTCTAGGAATTCTAAAAGAATGCCAAGAGAATATATGAGAAGAACACCATGAAATGTAAGCCTTTCAAACTCAATAATAAATCTTTCTAGAAACAGATTTACGAGCTTGTAACATAGTATTAATCACTGAGTCAGAGAAACCTCTATGACTTAGCACTAAGCGTTCAATTTCCATACCTTCAAATTTAATGATTTGAGATCCTGATGGAAAAATGGACCTTGAGACAGTAGGTCCGGCCTTAACGGAAGTGGCCAAGGTTGGCAACTGGACATCCGAACAAGATCTGCATACCAAAACCTGTGGGGCCATGCTGGAGCCACCAGCAACACAAACGATTGTTCCATGATGATTTTGGAGATAACTCTTGGAAGAAGAACTAGAGGCGGGAAAATATAAGCAGGTTGATAACACCAAGGAAGTGTCAGCGCATCCACTGCTTCCGCCTGAAAATCCCTGGACCTGGACAGATATCTGGGAAGTTTCTTGTTTAGATGAGAGGCCATCAGATCTATCTTTGGAAGATCCACATCTGAACAATATGAGAAAACACATCTGGATGGAGGGACCACTCCCCCGGATGTAAAGTCGGACGGCTGAGATAATCTGCCTCCCAATTGTCTACACCTGGCATATGAACCACAGAAATTAGACAGGAGCTGGTTTCCGCCCACGCAAGTATCCGAGATACTTCTTTCATAACTTGGGGACTGCGAGTCCCGCCCTGATGATTGACATATGCCATTGTTGTGATATTGTCCGTCTGAAAACTGATGAACGGTTTTCTCTTCAACAGAGGCCAAAACTGAAGAGCTCTGAGAATTGATTTGTAATCAATTCTCGCCTCTTGAGATTTCCAAACCCCTTGTGCTGTCAGAGATCCCCAGACAGCTCCCCAACCTGAAAGACTCGCATCTGTTGTGATCACAGTCCAGGTTGGCCGAACAAAAGAGGACCCTTGAACTAAACGCTGGTGATTTAACCACCACTTCAGAGAGTGTCGAACATTGGGATTTAAGGATATCAATTGTGATATCTTTGTATAATCCCGGCACCATTGATTCAGCATACAAAGCTGGAGAGGTCGCATGTGAAAACGAGCAAAGGGAATCGCGTCTGATACTGCAGTCATGAGACCTAAAACTTTCATGCACATAGCCTCTGAAGGGAATGACTGAGACTGAAGGTGTCGACAGGCTGCAACCAATTTTAAACGTCTCTTGTCTGTTAGAGTCAGAGTCATGGACATTGAATCTATCTGGAAACCTAAAAAGGAAACCTTTGTCTGAGGAATCAAGGAACTTTTTGGTAAATTGATACTCCAACCATGTTTTCGAAGAAACAACACTAGTTGATTTGTGTGAGATTCTGCAGAACGTAAAGACTGAGCTAGTACCAAGATAACGTCCAAATAAGGAAACACCGCAATACCCTGTTCTCTGATTACAGAGAGTAGGGCACCGAGAACCTTTGAAAAGATTCTTGGAGCTATTGCTAGACCAAATGGAAGAGCAACAAATTGGTAATGCTTGTCTAGAAAAGAGAATCTCAGGAACTGATAATGTTCTGGATGAATCGGAATATGAAGGTATGCATCCTACAAGTCTATTGTGGACATAATGTCCTTGCTGAACAAAAGGCATAATAGTCCTTATAGTCACCATCTTGAAAGTTGGTACTCTTACATAACGATTCAAAATTTTCAGATCCAGAACTGGTCTGAATGAATTTTCTTTCTTTGGGACAATGAATAGATTTGAATAAAACCCCAGACCTTGTTCCTGAAAAGGAACTGGCATGATTACCCCCAAAACCTCCAGGTCTGAAACACACTTCAGGAAAGCTTGAGCTTTTACTGGATTTACTGGGATGCGTGAGAGAAAAAATCTTCTCACGGGAGGTCTTACTCTGAATCCTATTCGGTACCTCTGAGAGACAATGCTCTGAATCCATTGATTTTGGACAGAATTTATCCAAACATCCTTGAAAAACCTTAATCTGCCCCCTACTAGCTGTGCTAGAATGAGGGCCGCACCTTCATGCAGACTTAGGGGCTGACTTTGGTTTCTTAAAAGGCTTGGATTTATTCCAATTTGAGGAAGGCTTCCAATTGGAAACAGATTCCTTGCGGGAACGATTAGGTTTTTGTTCCTTATTTTGACGAAAGGAACGAAAATTATTAGAAGCCCTAGATTTACCCTTAGGTTTTTTATCCTGAGGCAAAAAACTCCCTTTCCCCCAGTAACAGTTGAAATAATAAAATCCAACTGAGAACCAAATAAATTATTACCTTGGAAAGAAAGAGATAGTAATCTAAACTTAGATGTCATATCAGCATTCCAAGATTTAAGCCACAAAGCCCTTCTAGCTAAAATAGCTAAAGATATGGATCTAACATCAATTTTGATAATATCAAAAATAGCATCACAAATAAAATGATTAGCATGTTGCAGTAAGCGAACAATACTAGATAAGTCAGGATCCAATTCTTGTTGCGCTAAATTCTCCAACCAAAAAGTTGATGCAGCTGCAACATCAGCCAAGGAAATTGCAGGCCTAAGAAGATGACCTGAATATAAATAGGCTTTCCTTAGATAAGATTCAAGTTTCCTATCTAAATGATCCTTAAAAGAAGTACTATCTTCCATAGAAATAGTGGTACGTTTAGCAAGAGTAGAAATAGCCCCGTCAACTTTGGGGATCTTTTCCCAAAACTCTATTGAAATAGCTGGTAAAGGATACAATTTTTTAAACCTTGAAGAAGGATTAAAAGGAGTACCCGGCTTATTCCATTCCTTAGAAATCATATCAGAAATAGCATCATGAATAGGGAAAACCTTTGGAGTAACCATAGAAGGTTTAAAAACATAATTTAAATGTTTACTAGTTTTAATATCAAGAGGACTAACTTTCTCAATATCCAAAGTAATTAACACTTCTTTTAACAAAGAACGAATATACTCTATTTTAAATAAATAAGTAGATTTATCAGTGTCAATATCTGAGGAAGGATCTTCTGAATCAGATAGATCCTCATCCGAGGAGGATAATTCATTATGTTGTTGGTTGTTTGAAATTTCATCAACTTTATGAGAAGTTCTAAAAGACATTTTACGTTTATTAGAAGGCAGAAATGCAGACAAAGCCTTCTGAATAGAATCAGTAACAAATTTTTTAAAATTCATAGGTATATTATGTACATTAGAAGTTGAACGAACTGCAACTGGCAATGTACTATTACTGATGGACACATTGTCTGCATGTAAAAGTTTATCATGACAACTAATACAAATGACATTTGGAGATATAATCTCCACAATTTTACAACAAATGCACTTAGCTTTGGTAGAACCGATGTCAGGCAGCAAAGTTCTAACAGATACTTCTGAGACAGGATCAGATTGAGACATCTTGCAAAATGTAAAAGAAAAAACAACATATAAAGCAAAATTATCAATTTCCTTATATGACAGTTTCAGGAATGGGAAAAAATGCAAATAGCATAGCCCTCTGACAAAGAAAAAGGCAAGAGGCAAATAGCAATGGGGTAATAAATAATGAAAAAAAAATTTGGCGCCGAGTATGACGCACAATGTAACTGACATTTTTTTAGCACCAACCATGTCTGGAAATGACACACTCGCGTCACTAATGACGCACCCTGTGTGAAGAACTCAGCGTCAACTATGACGCCAGAAATGACGAACTTGCATCACAGACGTGCCCTTTGCGCCAAAAAATTCTTGCGCCAAGAATGACGCAATAAAGTGTAGCATTTGGCACACCCGCGAGCCTAATACAGCCCGCAATTTGAAAATGTAGTCAATTGAAAAAAAGACTAAACCCCAGGTAAGAAAATAATTTCTTAAAATTTACTTTCCCCAAATATGAAACCGACAATCTGCAAAAGGAAATACATGAACCTGACTCATGGCAAATATAATTACAATACATATATTTAGAACTTTATATTAATGCATAAAGTGCCAAACCATAGCTGAGGTGTCTTAAGTAATAAAAACATACTTACCGGAATACACCCATCCACATATTGCAGATAGCCAAACCAGTACTGAAACAGTTATCAGTAGAGGTAATGGTACATGAGAGTATATCGTCGATCTGAAAAGGGAGGTATGAGATGAATCTCTACGACCGATAACAGAGAACCTATGAAATAGATCTCCCGTGAGGAAAACCATTGCATTCAATAGGTGATACTCCCTTCACATCCCTCTGACATTCGCTGTACTCTGAGAGGAATCGGGCTTCAAAATGCTGAGAAGCGCATGTCAACGTAGAAATCTTAGCACAAACTTACTTCACCACCTCCATAGGAGGCAAAGTTTGTAAAACTGAATTGTGGGTGTGGTGAGAGAGGTGTATTTATAGGCATTTTGAGGTTTGGGAAACTTTGCCCCTCCTGGTAGGATTGTATATCCCATACATCACTAGCTCATGAACTCTTGCCAATTACATGAAAGAAAGCAGCGTTAGGACCTCTTAACAATGCTTTTTAAGTCTAATGCAAGATTCGTAATCTAGGTGATAGGAAATTATTAAATACATTTGTTCCCCAATTTGAGAAAAGCTCTGATATGATCAAAGTATCTCCCCACCTCCACCAGTCCTGAGAGCTTCTTCCAGCACACTGATGTTGTTACAGCACCACTGGAACAGGAAACAATAAAGACAGGAAGGGGAGTTAATAAGCCCTCTATATAGGCAAACCTGTTGCGCACCTGTGCTACCAATTAGCGCTAAATCCAAAACCCGAAGGAAAAAACAACATTTTAACTTAGGTGAGGGAAAGTAGTTGTATGCAGTTCTGCAGTAATCCATGACAGCGCTAAAGTCAACATGATAAAAGAAAACAGACAGTAACCTTTAAACAGAAATTAAAACATTTCCCAAAAGAGATTTTAACTACCTATAAAAGGTAAGTGGTGTGTAAATGTCCATCCCCAGGCAATTTGAACCATGTATACATGTTAATACTAATAGCCAGTGGGCTATGAAGGTGTAAAGTATTACTTGTTAGTACCTTTATTCACTTACCTCAGCTGCAGCAGCTGCTTCAATCACACTGTAGATTGGTAGATAAATCAGCATTGCACCTGTGACATTTTCTACTGGGAAAATATCTTTCACTGCCTTACTGATAACTCCTTGTCAGCGAAAAGTAAATAAGCACTTCATGAAGGTGGCAAAATAAATTACAGACTGAGGATTCAGGGTAATTGGGAGGGATTTAAAGCTCTGGTATGTTGGGGTGTTTCTTACCTCCCCCTATTGGTCAGGAGGGTAATTAACACATGTGAAGTGTCATGGACTCACCATCTGATGAAAGTAATAATTATAAATACAAACCCATACAAATGAACAAATATTTTTATTTCAGTAATAATGTCACAAAGAAAAGAGGACATTGATTGTCTGACAAGAGAAGCTGTCATTATATCAGCATGTGTTTTGAAATGTTTTCTGTAGCTTTTATGAGGCAAAGAGATGTGAGAAATGCATCTGTATGAAGCGCATATTTTGTCTCCCTTTAATCTTCTACAACACTAATTTAATCATTTGTCTTTGAAGTACAAATCCTACAGCAGGAATGGGTCAAAAGAAGGCAAAATAAATACATAAATAAGCATATTTATATATTTAAATTTAGATATGTATATGGAATGTTTGAATTTCAATGTCACAATAAGCAACACTGACTTATTGGTTTCAGAAAGGTTTTGTTGATGTAAATACTTGCTACCACTATATCCAGGGAAATGTTGTAGAGGGAATTTGTAGATTACGAGGTTTATTCTAGTCCTTCCAATGTTCTTAATGGATGGGTTTATAGGGGCTTGGGTCTTTTCCAATTCAAACCCATCGCAATCTACGCATTAAACATCATTTTTTAACATAACAAATGGTTCTGGGCTACATTATTAAAGGGACAGGAAACTACAAAATGTTATTTCAAGCGACAGTCTACACCAGAATTTCTTTTGTTTAAAACGATAGATAATCTCTTTATTACCCATTCCCCAGCTTTGCATAACCAACACAGTTATATTAATATAGTTTTATCTCTGTGATTGCCTTGTATCTAAACCTCTTAAGACTGCCCCCTTATTTCAGTTCTTTTGACAGACTTGCATTTTACTCAATCAGTGCTGAATCCTAGGTAACTCCACGGGCGTGAGCACAAAGTTATCTATATGGCACATATGAACTAACGCCCTCATATTAAAGTCATTAGTCATGTGGAATAGGTTATGATGTCTGGGTATGGCTGATTCCTTTACAAATTCCTTAGTGTTCCTAATGTGTTCTCTCACTCTAGACCTCAGTTCCCTAGAGGTCTGACCTACATACTGTAGGGAGCAAATTTTACATTCAAGAAGACTCCAACAAAGGAGGTTCTACAATTTTGCGTGAAACTTACTAACAAATTCTTCATGGGTTACTGTGCTTTTAATGCCATTACCCAATTGTAATACTCCACGGGTAATACACGGACCATTGCCACATCTGTAAGTCCTTCATTTTAATCCACTCACTTTTATCAATGCTCCCTGTATATACTAGACTGGGGGATAATTTAGTGGATAATGTTGACTGTCTCTTTGGAACAAACTTACACTCTTCAATGACATTAACTAACGCATTGTCATCCTTCAAGATGTTTAAATTCTTTCTCAGGATAGAACAAACTTCATAAAACTGATGAGAGTACTCTGTTGAAAAAACAACCATCTCCTGTGTAACTGCACTTTTCTTTTTTCTTTTTAGGGGTTGAGATCAAATCTGACTGATTTTTTATTTTAACCTCATCAAGGGTGCTTTTCATCATACCCCCTAATTTTGAGATGTTCAGTTTAAGCCTTTGCTTGTTTGTCAAACAATTCATCCAAATTTGTGTTCCTCCGCAACCTCATAAACTGACCTCCGGGAATAGTTTGCACCAAATGCGGTGGATGACCCGACTTTGCGTGTAAAAACATAATTTATGTAAGAACTTACCTGATAAATTCATTTCTTTCATATTAGCAAGAGTCCATGAGCTAGTGACGTATGGGATATACATTCCTACCAGGAGGGGCAAAGTTTCCCAAACCTCAAAATGCCTATAAATACACCCCTCACCACACCCACAAATCAGTTTAACGAATAGCCAAGAAGTGGGGTGATAAGAAAAAAGTGCGAAAGCATAAAAAATAAGGAATTGGAATAATTGTGCTTTATACAAAAAAATCATAACCACCACAAAAAGGGCGGGCCTCATGGACTCTTGCTAATATGAAAGAAATGAATTTATCAGGTAAGTTCTTACATAAATTATGTTTTCTTTCATGTAATTAGCAAGAGTCCATGAGCTAGTGACGTATGGGATAATGACTACCCAAGATGTGGATCTTTCCACGCAAGAGTCACTAGAGAGGGAGGGATAAAATAAAGACAGCCAATTCCGCTGAAAAATAATCCACACCCAAAATAAAGTTTAAATTTTATAATGAAAAAAACTGAAATTATAAGCAGAAGATTCAAACTGAAACAGCTGCCTGAAGTACTTTTCTACCAAAAACAGCTTCAGAAGAAGAAAACACATCAAAATGGTAGAATTTAGTAAAAGTATGCAAAGAAGACCAAGTTGCTGCTTTGCAAATCTGATCAACCGAAGCTTCATTCCTAAATGCCCAGGAAGTAGAAACTGACCTAGTAGAATGAGCTGTAATCCTTTGAGGCGGAGTTTTACCCGACTCGACATAAGCATGATGAATTAAAGATTTCAACCAAGATGCCAAAGAAATGGCAGAGGCCTTCTGACCTTTCCTAGAACCGGAAAAGATAACAAATAGACTAGAAGTCTTTCGGAAATTCTTAGTAGCTTCAACATAATATTTCAAAGCTCTAACTACATCCAAAGAATGCAATGATTTCTCCTTAGAATTCTTAGGATTAGGACATAATGAAGGAACCACAATTTCTCTACTAATGTTGTTGGAATTCACAACCTTAGGTAAAAATTTAAAAGAAGTTCGCAACACCGCCTTATCCTGGTGAAAAATCAGAAAAGGAGACTCACAAGAAAGAGCAGATAATTCAGAAACTCTTCTGGCAGAAGAGATAGCCAAAAGGAACAAAACTTTCCAAGAAAGTAATTTAATGTCCAATGAATGCATAGGTTCAAACGGAGGAGCTTGAAGAGCCCCCAGAACCAAATTCAAACTCCAAGGAGGAGAAATTGACTTAATGACAGGTTTTATACGAACCAAAGCTTGTACAAAACAATGAATATCAGGAAGATTAGCAATCTTTCTGTGAAAAAGAACAGAAAGAGCAGAGATTTGTCCTTTCAAGGAACTTGCAGACAAACCTTTATCCAAACCATCCTGAAGAAACTGTAAAATTCTCGGAATTCTAAAAGAATGCCAGAAAAAATGATGAGAAAGACCCCAAGAAATATAAGTCTTCCAGGCTCTATAATATATCTCCCTAGATACAGATTTACGAGCCTGTAACATAGTATTAATCACAGAGTCAGAGAAACCTCTTTGACTAAGAATCAAGCGTTCAATCTCCATACCATTAAATTTAAGGATTTGAGATCCTGATGGAAAAAAGGACCTTGCGACAGAAGGTCTGGTCTTAACGGAAGAGTCCACGGTTGGCAAGAGGCCATCCGGACAAGATCCGCATACCAAAACCTGTGAGGCCATGCTGGAGCTACCAGCAGAACAAACGAGCATTCCTTCAGAATCTTGGAGATTACTCTTGGAAGAAGAACTAGAGGCGGAAAGATATAGGCAGGATGATACTTCCAAGGAAGTGACAATGCATCCACTGCTTCCGCTTGAGGATCCCTGGATCTGGACAGATACCTGGGAAGTTTCTTGTTTAGATGAGAGGCCATCAGATCTATTTCTGGAAGTCCCCACATTTGAACAATCTGAAGAAATACCTCTGGGTGAAGAGACCATTCGCCCGGATGTAACGTTTGGCGACTGAGATAATCCGCTTCCCAATTGTCTATACCTGGGATATGAACCGCAGAAATTAGACAGGAGCTGGATTCCGCCCATACCAGAATTCGAGATACTTCTTTCATAGCCAGAGGACTGTGAGTCCCTCCTTGATGATTGACGTATGCCACAGTTGTGACATTGTCTGTCTGAAAACAAATGAACGATTCTCTCTTTAGAAGAGGCCAAGACTGAAGAGCTCTGAAAATTGCACGGAGTTCCAAAATATTGATCGGTAATCTCACCTCCTGAGATTCCCAAACCCCTTGTGCTGTCAGAGACCCCCACACAGCTCCCCAACCTGTAAGACTTGCATCTGTTGAAATTACAGTCCAGGTCGGAAGAACAAAAGAAGCCCCCTGAACTAAACGATGGTGATCTGTCCACCACGTCAGAGAGTGTCGTACAATCGGTTTTAAAGATATTAATTGAGATATCTTTGTGTAATCCCTGCACCACTGGTTCAGCATACAGAGCTGAAGAGGTCGCATGTGAAAACGAGCAAAGGGGATCGCGTCCGATGCAGCAGTCATAAGACCTAGAATTTCCATGCATAAGGCTACCGAAGGGAATGATTGTGACTGAAGGTTTCGACAAGCTGAGATCAATTTTAGACGTCTCTTGTCTGTCAAAGATAGAGTCATGGACACTGAATCTATCTGGAAACCTAAAAAGGTTACCCTTGTCTGAGGAATCAATGAACTTTTTGGTAAATTGATCCTCCAACCATGATCTTGAAGAAACAACACAAGTCGATTCGTATGAGATTCTGCTAAATGTGAAGACTGAGCAAGTACCAAGATATCATCCAAATAAGGAAATACCACAATACCCTGTTCTCTGATTACAGACAGAAGGGCACCGAGAACCTTAGTAAAAATTCTTGGAGCTGTTGCTAGGCCAAACGGCAGAGCCACAAACTGGTAATGCTTGTCTAGGAAAGAGAATCTCAGAAACTGATAGTGATCTGGATGAATCGGAATATGCAGATATGCATCCTGTAAATCTATTGTAGACATATAATGCCCTTGCTGAACAAAAGGCAGGATAGTCCTTACAGTTACCATTTTGAATGTTGGTATCCTTACATAACGATTCAATATTTTTAGATCCAGAACTGGTCTGAAGGAATTCTCCTTCTTTGGTACAATGAAGAGATTTGAATAAAACCCCAGCCCCTGTTCCAGAACTGGAACTGGCATAATTACTCCAGCCAACTTTAGATCTGAAACACATTTCAGAAATGCTTGAGCCTTCGCTGGGTTTACTGGGACACGGGAAAGAAAAAATCTCTTTGCAGGAGGCCTTATCTTGAAGCCAATTCTGTACCCTTCTGAAACAATGTTCTGAATCCAAAGATTGTGAACGGAATTGATCCAAATTTCTTTGAAAAAACGTAATCTGCCCCCTACCAGCTGAGCTGGAATGAGGGCCGCACCTTCATGTGGACTTAGTAGCTGGCTTTGATTTTCTAAAAGGCTTGGATTTATTCCAGACTGGAGATGGTTTCCAAACTGATACCGCTCCTGAGGATGAAGGATCAGGCTTTTGTTCCTTGTTGTGACGAAAGGAACGAAAACGATTATTAGACCTAAATTTACCTTTAGATTTTTTATCCTGTGGTAAAAAAGTTCCTTTCCCTCCAGTAACAGTTGAGATAATAGAATCCAACTGAGAACCAAATAATTTATTACCCTGGAAAGAAAGGGAAAGCAGAGTAGACTTAGAAGACATATCAGCATTCCAAGTTTTAAGCCATAAAGCTCTTCTAGCTAAAATAGCTAGAGACATATACCTGACATCAACTCTAATGATATCAAAGATGGCATCACAAATAAAATTATTAGCATGTTGAAGAAGAATAATAATGCTATGAGAATTATGATCTGTTACTTGTTGCGCTAAAGCTTCTAACCAAAAAGCTGAAGCTGCAGCAACATCCGCTAAAGATATAGCAGGTCTAAGAAGATTACCTGAACACAAGTAAGCTTTTCTTAGAAAGGATTCAATTTTCCTATCTAAAGGATCCTTAAAGGAAGTACCATCTGCCGTAGGAATAGTAGTACGCTTAGCAAGAGTAGAGACAGCCCCATCAACCTTAGGGATTTTGTCCCAAAACTCTAATCTGTCAGATGGCACAGGATATAATTGCTTAAAACGTTTAGAAGGAGTAAATGAATTACCCAAATTATTCCATTCCCTGGAAATTACTTCAGAAATAGCACCAGGGACAGGAAAAACTTCTGGAATAACTACAGGAGATTTAAAAACCTTATCTAAGTGTTTAGATTTAGTATCAAGAGGACCAGAATCCTCAATTTCTAACGCAATTAGGACTTCTTTAAGTAAAGAACGAATAAATTCCATTTTAAATAAATATGAAGATTTATCAGCATCAACCTCTGAGACAGAATCCTCTGAACCAGAAGAATCATTATCAGAATCAGAATGATGATGTTCATTTAAAAATTCATCTGAAAAATGAGAAGTTTTAAAAGACTTTTTACGTTTACTAGAAGGAGGAATAACAGACATAGCCTTCTTAATGGATTCAGAAACAAAATCTCTTATGTTATCAGGAACACTCTGAGTATTAGATGTTGACGGAACAGCAACAGGTAATGTAACAGTACTAAAGGAAATATTATCTGCATTAACAAGTTTGTCATGACAATCAGTACAAACAACAGCTGGAGGAACAGATACCATAAGTTTACAGCAGATACACTTAGCTTTGGTAGCTCCAGCACCAGGCAGCGATTTTCCAGAAGTATCTTCTGACTCAGTTTCAACGTGGGACATCTTGCAATATGTAATAGAAAAAACAACATATAAAGCAAAATTGATCAAATTCCTTAAATGACCGTTTCAGGAATGGGAAAAAATGCCAGTGAACAAGCTTCTAGCAACCAGAAGCAATAAATAATGAGACTTAAATAATGTGGAGACAATAGTGACGCCCATATTTTTTTAGCGCCAAAAAAGACGCCCACATTATTTGGCGCCTAAATGCTTTTGGCGCCAAAAATGACGCCACATCCGGAACGCCGACACTTTTGGCGCAAAAGAACGTCAAAAATGACGCAACTTCCGGTGACACGTATGACGCCGGAAACAGAAATTTTTTTTGCGCCAAAAAAGTCAGCGCCAAGAATGACGCAATAAAATGAAGCATTTTCAACCCCCGCGAGCCTAACAGCCCACAGGGAAAAGTCAAATTTTAAGGAAAGAAAAAATAATTTATTCATATGCATTATCCCGAATATGAAACTGACTGTCTGAAATAAGGAATGTTGAACATCCTGAGTCAAGGCAAATAAATGTTTGAATACATATATTTAGAACTTTATAAAAAAGTGCCCAACCATAGCTTAGAGTGTCACAGAAAATAAGACTTACTTACCCCAGGACACTCATCTACATGTTGTAGAAAGCCAAACCAGTACTGAAACGAAAATCAGCAGAGGTAATGGTATATATATAAGAGTATATCGTCGATCTGAAAAAGGAGGTAAGAGATGAATCTCTACGACCGATAACAGAGAACCTATGAAATAGACCCCGTAGAAGGAGATCATTGAATTCAAATAGGCAATACTCTCCTCACATCCCTCTGACATTCACTGCACGCTGAGAGGAAAACCGGGCTCCAACCTGCTGCGGAGCAAATATCAACGTAGAATCTAGCACAAACTTACTTCACCACCTCCATAGGAGGCAAAGTTTGTAAAACTGATTTGTGGGTGTGGTGAGGGGTGTATTTATAGGCATTTTGAGGTTTGGGAAACTTTGCCCCTCCTGGTAGGAATGTATATCCCATACGTCAATAGCTCATGGACTCTTGCTAATTACATGAAAGAAATTGTATTCCCAGCTGTAGGTTTACTGAAGGTGTCACTGATTACAATGCCACTCTCAGCATCAGTAACTCTGCATGTCGCCAACAAATTTCAAATTCAGATCATTGCCATTCACGTAGTCTAAGAAGGTGGCAAAATCAAATGGTTCCTTGATAATAAATATCAAATCATCTATGAAATGCATATACAGGATATTATCTTTTAATGGATTAGTGTCAGTATATAAGTAAAGATTCTCCCACCATCCTACATACAGATTTGCGAATGAGGGAGCGAACTTCGCCCCCATTGCTGTTCTGCAAATCTGTATGTAGAATTCTTTGTTAAACATAAAAAAATTGTGCTGCAATAAAAATTCAACAATCTCATGTAGAAACATCTTATTTTTATTAGATAACCTGGTGTGGGTATCAAAAAAATACTTAATGGCCTCAATACCAAAATAATGGGGTATGCTGGAATAAAGGGAGGCTGCATCATCAACTATCCACTTGAAACCCGGTTCCCATTTGATATTATAAACTATTTGTAGTAAATGAGTAGAGTCCCTTAAGTAACTCTTGAGATTCTTTACAAGGGGTTGCAGGATTGAGTCAATCCACTCAGAAGTGGGTTCAAATAGTGACTAGATCCCAGAGATTACGGGACGCCCAGGTGGATTAGTACTGAAACCAATACTCTGAAGCAAAGGCACTATAATGGAAAAAAAAAAAAAAAAAACCTCAAAATTCATATAACCCTATAATGTCAAAAAGTGTAAAATGCTTCAATACTTACTTGATCTCATATTCAGGAGAATAATAGGAAGGTATGTTTTGAGTATGTGTGTATGTGTGCGTGTGTGTGCATGTATGTGCCTATGTGTGCGTATGTATGTGTGTGTGCATGTGTGTTTCTGATTTTTTTTTTTTTTTTTGAGGAAGCATTACCCAGTATTGGACCTACTCAAGAGAGGGCCCTGGTGCAAAAATGTTTTTGTGCCCCCAAAAGTAACTTGTAATAACTAATAGTAATAAAATAATGTACATTCTTCTCTGTATAACTTTAAGTATATATAGTGTGTTCACTATTACTATTTTAAATAAACTTAAATATATATAAATATATAAATAAATATATATATATATATATATATATATATATATATACATACAGTATATATATATAAATATATATATATATATATATATATATATATATATATATATATATATATATATATATATATATATATATATATATATATGTATCCAAAACACCAGATCTGAACAGGAACAGGAACAGGAATAAAAGTAACTTGATTGTGAAAGTCCTGAGAGTGCATTTTTTCTGGCTATTATATATATATATATATAAATGTGACAGATCTATCGGTACACTCTCTGGGTATGTCCGCCTGTTCAGCTTCCCTAACAGCTGGAATCATCAATGCTTCAGAAAATTACCCCAAGAATCAGACAGGACCAAATTTGGAGTAAAAACAGAATGACCCTTTATTGAAAGAGACACACACATTTTATACACTTCCAGGGACAATCCCCCTCCATGAATAAACATTAGCTAATGCAGCAGATTAAACAATAGGAATGTAAACAATAGGAATGTAAACAATAGGAATGTCTCCAAACTGTTGAATAGGACATACAATCCCCAACCCCTGCCCCCACAATTTACAGCTAGACTAAATATACAGCCATATAACAGCAGGAGGTCCCAGAATTAAAATGTATGTGCTGATTGCAAACTCTTGCAATAAGTCTCTGAGTCTTGAAGGGGGGTTGGAGCAGGCAATGCTGGTTTGGTGCCTGTCACTTTATACTACAACAAAGCACAGGAACTTCAACTTTGTTTCAGGGCCCTTCAGTTCTCAGATTCTCTGGGAATTCGGTTAAATGGGGTAAATCTGAATCCAGGGTAAAAGTACTCCAAATATCCCCTGAGCACCCACCTCTCAAAATACAGAATCCCTTCAAGTTCCAGGGTCCATAGTCAGTGGGCAGTAGCTAGCCCACAGCCCCCTCCCGAAGCTCCAGTGACAGTAGGGTTTGTCATATATATATATAAGTCAGGTAATAAGCACTCACTGGATTTAAGCACAGCACACTTTAATAGGCAGTGACGTTTCGGGGCATTCACCCCTTCTTCAGACCATATATATATATAAATAAATAAAATAGTTATAGTGAACACACTGCACTGTATAATAATGTGAGTAACTATACACTGATGAGTATGCAGCGTAGTACAAACAGATAATGACCACATAGGCACATGCCTATGTATAGACTGGCTTCTATGGGCCCCCGAGTACATGGGCTCTGGTGCCACTACACCTGTTTTCCCCAAATAGTAGTTCCATCCCTTAATAGACACATTTGCTTTTGAATTATTGTATGGTTTATTTTGCACTTTTTGGTAACTTGATAGATTTACTTTAATATTGGTGCTTACCTCATGCACATTTATAGATACATTTGCACTGGTATAAAATAGCTTTCTGATGCTTGCTAATTATTTATGCTATTTAAAAATAACAAAAATACCATAACATTTCAAAATCTGAAAAGTGTGTTATTTAGTTTACCTTACAGCACATCGGAGTACAAATACTGCTGAACTCTGCCAAATACATTGCTTTAAAGTCAATAACACTTTCACATAATCGTTGGCTTGATATTTTATTCTTAAATATATTTAAAGGTTATAACTTGTCACTGCATACATTGCTGTCTGTGGAACATTCTCAAAAATAATGCCTTTGTTCTTAATTTCCTAGATTACAAGTTTTGCGTTCGTTTTTTAACGCAGAAAAAATTGTATTTTCAGCGTTAAAACAGCACCGCAACCATCGATGGGCCACCCACCCGCCTCCCAGCAGCAGCTCCCAGCCACCAACGATCGGCACCATCGATGACCGATGCAGAGAGGGCCACAGAGTTGCTCTCTCTGCATCGGATGCTTAAAAAAGTGTATTGCAGGATGCCTCAATATCGAGGCATCACTGCAATACCCTGAGACCTGCTGGAAGCGATCACAATCGCTTCCAGCGCTCAACTAGACTGAGTACGTACCAGGTACATCCATTGTCACTAACTGACAGGTTTTGCAGGACGTACCTGGTACGTCCTTGGTCATTAAGGGGTTAAAACTAGTGAAAAATGCAAAAGAACCTATTTTTGCTTTTCATATAATGTATCTATTTCTTCTCACAACTGTTCATTTCTCAATGCATAGAATGAGCTCCACTGTCAATGATACAGGCATTACAGAAGGGCCTTCAAAATGTTATTTAACAAACACCTAGATTACGAGTTTTGCATTTGTATTTTGACGCTGAAAAAATTGCCATTTCAGCGTTAAAACTGCACTGCAGCCATTACAAGTCTTGTCGGCATAGCTGTACCGCAAGCCTTTTAGCCTTTACCACAACGTCAGTACCGCACTCCTAAAAATGACGTTTTTTATGGGTTTCCCATAGCGTTGGTATTACAAGTTTTCCGGTGAGGCTAAAAAGCGAGCGTTACAACCTAAAATGACAAGATCCGTAACGCCATCTAAAGTTAGTAGTTTTACGCTAAAAAAGTACAAGTTAAAAAGTACACTAACACCCATAAACTACCTATTAACCCCTAAACCGAGGCCCCCCTCCGCATCGCAAACACTATTTTAAAGTTTTTAACCCCTAATCTGTAGCTCCCGACATCACCACTACAAACATTTTTTATTAACCCCTATTCCGCCGCTCCCGACATCGTCACCACTATAATAAATGTATTAACCCCTAAACCGCAGCCCTCCCGCATTGCAAACACTATTTAAAACATAATTTATGTAAGAACTTAACTGATAAATTAATTTCTTTCATATTGGCAAGAGTCCATGAGCTAGTGACGTATGGGATATACAATCCTACCAGGAGGGGCAAAGTTTCACAAACCTCAAAATGCCTATAAATACACCCCTCACCACACCCACAATTCAGTTTAATGAATAGCCAAGTAGTGGGGTGATAAAATAAGTAGAGAAAAAAAGCATACAAAAAGAGGAACTGGAAATAAAATTGTGCTTTTATACAAAAATCAAAACCACCATAAAAAAGGGTTGGCCTCATGGACTCTTGCCAATATGAAAGAAATGAATTTATCAGGTAAGTTCTTACATAAATTATGTTTTCTTTCACGTAATTGGCAAGCGTCCATGAGCTAGTGACGTATGGGATAGAAATACCCAAGATGTGGAAGTCCACAGAAGAGTCACTAAAAAAGGGAGGGATAAAATAAAAACAGCCATTTTCCGCTGAAAAAAATAAATCCACAAAAAATAAGTTTTTCTCATAAATAGAAAGAAAAAAAAACTTAAAACATTAGCAGAAGAATCAAACTGAAACTGCTGCCTGAAGAACTTTTCTACCAAAGACTGCTTCAGAAGAAGCAAATACATAAAAATGGTAAAATTTAGTAAATGTATGCAAAGAAGACCAAGTTGCTGCTTTGCAAATCTGATCAACTGAAGCTTCATTAAAAAAAGCCCAAGAAGTGGAGACTGATCTAGTAGAATGAGCTATGATCCTCTGAGGTGTTGACTGTCACACCTCCAAATAAGCTTTATGAATCAAAAGCTTTAACAAAGATGCCAAAGAAATGGCAGAAGCTTTCTGACCTTTCCTAGAACCAGAGAAGACAACAAATAGACTAGAAGTCTTCCTGAAATCTTTAGTAGCTTCAACATAATATTTCAAAGCTCTTACAACATCCAAAGAATGCAAATATCTTTCAAGAGCATTCTTGGGATTAGGACACAAGGAAAGAAAAACAATTTCCCTACTAATGTTGTTAGAATACACAACCTTAAGAAGAAATTTAAATGAAGTCTGCAAACCAGCCTTATACTGATGGAAAATCAGAAAAGGAGGCTCAGAAGAGAGAGCAGACAATTTGGAAACTCTTCTAGTAGAAATAGCCAAAAGAAACAATACTTTTCAATAAAATAGTAGTTTAACATCCAAAGAATGCATAGGCTCAAAAGGAGGAGCCTGCAAAGTCTTCAAAACCAAATTAAGACTCCAAGGAGGAGAGATTGATTTAATAACAGGCTTGATAAGAACCAAAGCCTGAACAAAACAGTGAATATTGGGAAGCTTAGCAATCTTTCTATGAAATAAAACAGAAAGAGCAGAGATTTGTCCCATCAAAGTACTTGCAGACAAACCTTTATCCAAACCATCCTGAAGAAACTGTAACATTCTAGGAATTCTAAAAGAATGCCAGGAGAATTTATTAGAAGAACACCATAAAATATAGGTCTTCCAAACTCGATAATAAATCTTTCTTGAAACAGACTTACGAGCCTGTAGCATAGTATTAATCGCTGAGTCAGAGAAACCTCTATGACTAAGCACTAAGCGTTCAATTTCCATACCTTCAAATTTATCGATTTGAGATTCTGATGTAAAAACGGCCCTTGAGACAGAAGGTCTGGTCTTAGAGGAAGTGGCCAAGGCTGGCAACTGGACATCCAAACAAGATCTGCATACCAAAACCTGTGAGGCCACGCTGGTGCTATCAGAAACACAAACTATTGGTCCATAATGATCTTGGAGATCACTCTTGGAAGAAGAACTAGAGACGGAAAGATATAAAACCAAGGAACTTCTAAAGCATCCACCATCTCCGCCTGAGGATCCCTGGACCTCGACAGGTACCTGGGAAGTTTCTTGTTTAGATGAGAAGCCATCAGATCTATTTCTGGAAGACCCCACATCTGTACAATCTGACAAAATACATCTGGATGGAGAGACCACTCCCCCGGATGTAAGGTCTGACGGCTGAGATAATCCGCTTCCCAATTGTCTACACCTGGGATATGCACCGCAGAAATTAGACAAGAGCTGGATTCTGCCCAAGAAAGTATCCAAGATACTTCTTTCATAGCTAGGGGACTACGAGTCCCAACCTGATGATTGACATATTCCACAGTTGTGATATTGTCCATCTGAAAAGAAATTAATGGTTCTTTCTTTAACACAGGCCAAACCTGAAAAGCCCTGAAAATAGCACGGAGTTCTAAAGTATTGATTGGTAACCTCACCTCTTGAGGTTTCCAACCCCCTTGTGCTGTCAGAGATCCCCAGACAGCTCCCCAATCTGAAAGACTTGCATCTGTTGTGATCACAGTCCAGGTAGGACGAACAAAAGAGGCCCCCTAAATTAAATGATGATAGTCTAACCACCAAGTCAGAGAAAGTTGAATGTTGGGATTTAAGTATATTAATTGTGATATCTGAGTATAATCCCTGCACCATTGTTTCAGCATACAAAGCTGTAGAGGTCTCATGTGAAAACAAGCAAAGGGGATCGCGTCCAATGCTGCAGTCATGAGACCTAAAATTTCCATGCACATAGCATATCTGAATCTACTGATTTTGAACAGAATCTGCCCAAATGTCTTTGAATAATTTTAATCTGCCCCCCACTAGCTGAACTGGATCGAGGGCCACACCTTCATGCATACTTGTTGGCTGGCTTTGGTTTCTTAAAGGGCTTGGATTTATTCCAACTTGAAGAAGGTTTCCAATTGGAACTAGAGTCTTTAGGGCAAGGATTGGTTTTCTGTTCCTTGTTCTGTCGAAAAGAATGAAAGCAATTAGAAGCTTTAGATTTACCCTTAGATCTTTTATCCTGAGGCAAAAAAACTCCCTTCCCCCTGTGATAGTTGAAATAATTGAATCCAACTGAGAACCAAATAAATTGTTACCTTGGAAAGAAAGAGATAGTAATCTAGACTTAGATACTATGTCAGTATTCCAAGATTTGAGCCATAAAGCTCTTCTAGCTAAAATAGCTAAAGACATAGATTTAACATCAATTTTGATGATATCAAAAATAGCATCACAGATATAGATAAAATGATGAGCATGTTGAAGCAAATGAACAATACTGGACAAATCAGGATCTGTTTCCTGTTGCGCTAAGCTATCCAACCAAAAGGTTGATGCAGCCGCAACATCAGCCATAGCAATTGCAGGCCTGAGAAGATAGCGAGAATGTAAATAAGTTTTCCTTAGATAAGATTCAAGTTTCCTATCTAAAGGATCCTTAAAAGAAGTACTGTTTTCCATACAAATAGTAGTACATTTGGCAAGAGTAGAAATAGCCCCATTCTGTCCCAAAACTCTAATCTAGCCGCTGGCAAAGGGTACAACCTTTTAAACCTTAAAGAAGGAATGAAAGAAGTACCAGGCTTAATCCATTCCTTAGCAATCACATCAGAAATAGCATCAGGAACTGGAAAAACCTCAGGAGTAACCACAGGAGGTTTATAAACAGAATTTAAATGTTTACTAGTTTTGATATCAAGAGGACTAGACTCCTCAATATCCAAAGTAACCAACACTTCTTTTAACAAAGAACGAATATGCTCAATCTTGAAAAGATAAGTAGATTTGTCAGTGTCAATGTCTGAGGTAGGATCTTCTGAATCAGAGAGATCCTCAGCAGAGGAGGATATTTCAGTATGTTGTCAGTCATTAGAAATGTTATCAATTTTATGAGAAGTTTTAAAAGACCTTTTACGTTTATTAGAAGGCTGAATAGCAGACAAAGCCTTCTGTATCGCATCAGCAATATAATTTTTCAACAGGGATATAATGTACATTAGATATTGAAGGAACAACAGAAACTGTGCTAGTACTGATGGAAACGTTTTCTGCGTGCAAAAGCTTATCATGACAACTGTTACATACTACAGCTGGAAATATAATCTCAGCTAATTTACAACAGATACACTTAGCTTTGGTAGAACTGTGACCATGCAGCAGGGTTCCAACAGTTGCTTCTGAGACAGGATCAGATTGAGACATCTTGCAAAATGTAAAAGAAAAAACAACATTTACCATTTCCTTATATGGCCGTTTCAGAAATGGGAAAAAATGCCAACAGCATAGCCCTCTGAGTATAGAAGGCAAGAGGCATATAGGAAGGGGGGTGAAAAATAAACTAAATTTTTTTATGCCAAGTATGACGCACGACGCAAAAGGAAGTTGAAAAAAAAATTTGCGCCAACATCCGGAAATGACGCAACTCATGTCATAACAGACGCAACCTCGTGCAAGGAAACCTGGCATCAACTGAGACGCTGGAAATGACAAACATCATCAAAGACGTACCTTCGTGCCAAAAAAATTCTTGCTCCAAGAATGACACAATAAATAACAGCATTTTGCGCCCTCGCAAGCCTAATTTTGACCGCGAAATTAAAAGAAAAAACTGTCAATTTGAAAAAGGACTATACCCCAGGTAAGACAAATAACTTCCTAAACATGCTTCCCAAACTGAAACTGACAGTCTGCAAACGGAAATATACATAGACCTGACTCATGGCAAATATAAGTAAAAT
The DNA here is from genome assembly GCF_027579735.1 of Bombina bombina. NCBI lineage: Eukaryota > Metazoa > Chordata > Amphibia > Anura > Bombinatoridae > Bombina > Bombina bombina. The sequence goes on from NC_069499.1 coordinate 1,096,305,414, forward strand.
ACATATATTTAAAACTTTATATAAATACATAAAGCGCCAAACCATAGCTTACCGAGACACCCATCCACATATAGCAGATAGCCAAACCAGTACTGAAAAAGTATCAGCAGAGGTAATGGTATAAAAGAGTATATCGTCGATCTGAAAATGGAGGTAGTAGATGAATCCCTACGACCGATAACAGAGAACCTTTGAAAAGATTTACCGTGAGGAAAACCATAAAATCAATAGGCGATACTCTCTTCACATCCCTCTGACAAACACTGTACTCTGAGAGGAATTGGGCTTCAAAATGCTTAGAAGTGCTTATCATAGAAGAAATCATAGAAATCAAGCACAAACTTACTTCACCATCTCCATAGGAGGCAAACGGCTAGATTACGAGTTTTGCGTTATGAGTGGTTCGGTACTAACTTGCAAGTCATTTCCACCGCTCACCTCCCTATAGCGCTGCTATTACAGGTTTTCATAAACCCGGCGTTAGCAGGCAATAAGTGAGCGTTGAGCAAAATTGAGCTCCATACCGCACTCCAATACCAGCGCTGCTTTGAGCTGGTTTTAGGTGCTCGTATACAATTTCTCCATAGACATCAATGGGGAGAGACAGCTAAAAAAAAGCCTAACACCAATAAAGGAGGGTAAAGCTCCGTAACGCAGCCCCATTGATTCCTATGGGGAAACAAAATTTATGTTTACACCTAACACCCTAACATAAACCCCGAGTTTAAACACCCCTAATCTGCTGCCCCAGACAGCGCCTACACCTACATTACACCTATTAACCAGTAATCTGTCGCCCCCGACACATACCTACACTTATTAACCCCTAATCTGCCGTCCCTAACATCACCGACACCTACATTACACTTATTAACTCCTAATCTGCCGCCCAAATGTTGCCGCCACCTACATAAATTTAATAACCCCTAATCTGCCGCCCCCAACGTCGCCGCCACCTACCTACACTTATTAACCCCTAATCTGCCGTCCCCGACACCGCCGACAACTACCTACACTTATTAACCCCTAATCTGCCGCCTCTAACATCGCTGACACCTACATTACACTTATTAACCCCTAATCTGCCGCCCCCAATGTCGCCGCCACCTACATAAATTTAATAACTCCTAATCTGCCACCCCCAACGTCGCCGCCACTATACTAAAGTTATAAACCCCTCAATCTAACCCTAAGTGTAACCCTAAACCTAACACCCCTAACTTTAGTATAATTAAAATAAATCTAAATAAAAATTACTAAACTAAATACTTACCTAGAAAATAAACCCTAAATTAGCTACTATATAGCTAATAGTTATATTGTAGCTATCTTAGGTTTTATTTTTATTTCACAGCTAAGTTTGCATTTATGTTAACTAGGTAGACTAGTTACTGTTAGTAACTATTTACTAACTACCTAGTTAAAATAAATACAAATGTACCTGTAAAATAAAACCTAACCTGAGTTACACTAACACCTAACATTACACTACAATTAAATAAATTACATTTATTAAATACAATTAACTAAATTACAAAAAAAACAAACACTAAATTACAAAAAATAAAAAAGAAATGATCAAATATTTAAACTAATTAACCTAATCTAATAGACCTATCAAAATAAAAAAGCCCCCCAAAATAAAAAAAATCCTAGCCTAAACTAAACTGCCAATAGCCCTTAAAAGGGCCTTTTGCGGGGCATTGCCCCAAATAAATCAGCCAATAAACCCTTAAAAAATCTAACACTAACCCCCGAAGATCCACTTACAGTTTTTGAAGACCCGACATCCATCCTCAACGGAGCGGCAGAAGTTCTCATCGAAGCTGACCGAAGTCTTCATCCAAGCCGGTAGAAGTTTTCATCCAAGCCGGTAGAAGTCTTCATCCAGACGGCATCTTCTATCTTCATCCATCCGACGCGGAGCGGCCCCATCTTCAAGACATCCGGCGCGGAGCATCCTCTTCAATCGACGGCTCTTCCAGAATGAAGGTTCCTTTAAGTGACATCATCCAAGATGGCGTCCCTTGAATTCCGTTTGGCTGATAGAATTCTTTCAGCCAATCGGAATTAAAGGTTAAAAAATCCTATTGGCTAATGCAATCAGCCAATAGGATTGAACTCGCATTCTATTGGCTGATTGGATTTGTTTTTTGTTAATTGTATTTAATTAATGACATTTATTTAATTGTAGTGTAAGGTTAGGTGTTAGTGTAACTCAGGTTAGGTTTTATTTTACAGGTAAATTTGTATTTATTTTAGCTAGGTAGCTAGTAAATAGTTAATAACTATTTACTAACTAATCTACCTAGTTAAAATAAATACAAACTTAGCTGTGAAATAAAAATAAAACCTAAGATAGATACAATGTAACTCTTTGTTATATTGTAGCTAGCTTAGGGTTTATTTTACAGGTAAGTATTTAGTTTTAAATAGGAATTATTTAGTTAATGATAGTAATTTTTATTTAGATTTATATTAATTATATTAAAGTTAGGGGTGTTAGGATTAGATTTAGGATTAGGTTTAGGGGTTAATAACTTTAGTATAGTGGCGCCGATGTTAGGGACAGCAGATTAGGGGTTAATAACAGAAATGTAGGTTGCGGCGATGTTAGGGACAGCAGATTAGGGGTTAATAATATTTAACTAGTGTTTACGATGCAGGAGTGCAGCAGTTTAGGGGTTAATATGTTTATTATAGTTGCGGCGATGTCCGGAGAGGCAGATTATGGGTTAATAATTTTTATTTTAGTGTTTGCGATGCTGGAGGGCCTCGGTTTAGGGGTTAATAGTTAGTTTATGGGTGTTAGTGTACTTTTTAGCACTTTAGTTATGAGTTTTATGTTACGGCGTTGTAGCATAAAACCCATAACTACTGACTTTCAGTTTACGGTATGGATCTTGACGGTATAGGGTGTACCGCTCACTTTTTGGCCTCCCAGGCAAACTCGTAATACCGGCGCTATGGAAGTCCCATTGAAAAAGGACTTTTGGAAAGCTGCGGTAGTTACGTTGCGTTACGGCCAAAAAAGTGTGCGGTGCAGCTAAACCTGCAAGACTAGTAATAGCAGCAGTAGTGAAAAAGAGCAATAACGCTGCTTTTTCACTCATACCGCAAAACTCGTAATCTAGCCGAAAGTTTGTAAAACTGAATTGTGGGTGTGGTGAGGGGTGTATTTATATGCATTTTGAGGTTTGGGAAACTTTGCCCCTCCTGATAGGATTGTACATCCCATACGTCACTAGCTCATGGACTCTTGCCAATTACATTAAAGAAATATTATTAACCCCTAATCTGCTGTCTGCCCACATCGCCCCCACTATACTAAAGTTATTAAGCCCTACACCCCCGCCACTATAATAAATCTATTAACCCCTAAACCGCAAGCCCCCCCCACAACGAAATATATTAATTAAACTATTAACCCCTAAACCGAAAGCCCCCCATATCGCAATAAACTAATTTTAACTACTAACCCCTAAACCTAACGCCCCCCTAACTTTATATTAAAATTACAATTTCCCTATCCTAAATTAAATTAAAACTTACCTGTCAAATTAAAAAAAACTAAGTTTAAACTAACAATTAAACTAATATAATTATTAAACTAAAATTAAACTAACTACCAATTAAAAAAAAACTAAACTACACATTAAACAAATCCTAACACTACTCTAAAAATTACAAACTATCTAATTACAAAAAAAAATACTAAGTTACAAAAAATAACAAACATTAAATTACAAAAAATAAAAAAACGAAATTATCCAAAATAAGAAAGAATTACATCTAATCTAACAGCCCTACCAAAATAAAAAAGCCCACCCAAAATAAAAAAAAAACCCTAGGCTACATTAAACTACCAATGGCCATTAAAAGTGCCTTTTGTGGGGCATTTCCCCAAAGATATCAGCTCTTTTACCTGTAAAAATACAAAGACCCCCCCAACAGTAAAACCCACCACCCAACCAACCCCCAAAATAAAAAACCTAATTCTAAAAAAATTCTAAAAAAACCTAAGCTACCCATTGCCTGAAAAGGGCATTTGTATGGGCATTGCCCTTAAAAGGGCATTTAGCTCTTTTACTGCCCAGACCCTAAACTAAAAAATAAAATCCACACAATAAACCCTTAAAAAAAGCCTAACACTAACCCCCTGACGATCCACTTACAGTTTTTGAAGTCCCACTTGAACAATCTTTATCTTGGATTTAAACAGCTCTCATTCTATTGGCTAATTTGAATTAGCCAATAGAATGAGAGCTGCTTGAATCCTATTGTCTGACTTGAATAGCCAATAGAATTTTAGCAGCCCTATTTCCTATTGGATGATTCAAATTTTTCAGCCAATAGGAATTCAAGGGACGCCATTTTGAATCGCATCCCTTGCATTGAAGATTCAGTGAACGGCGGCGACCGTATGAAGAAGATGCTCCACACTGGATGTCTTCAGGATGGACCCGCTCCGTGTCTCCAGGGATCAAGATAGAAGATGCCGCCTGGATGAAGTTTGAAGAGGCCGCCTGCATGAAGACATCTCGCCGCTTGGATCAGGACTTCGCTGCCGGGATGAATATTGAAGAGACCGCCTGGATGAAGACTTCTCACCGCCTGGATTAGGACTTCAGCTCCGGGATGAAGATTGCTCAAGCGGGACTTCAAAAACTGTAAGTGGATCGTCAGGGGGTTAGTGTTAGGCTTTAGTTTAGGGTCTGGGCAGTAAAAGAGCTTAATTCCCTTTTAAGAGCAATGCCCATAAAAATGCCCTTTTCAGGGCAATGGGTAGCTTAGGTTTTTTACATAGTTTTGGGGTGGGGGTTTGTATTGTTAGTGGGTATTTGTAATTTTGTTTCACTAAAAGAGCTGCTATCCTTTTAAGGGCCATTGGTAGTTTATTCTAGATTAGGTTTTTTTTTGTTTTTTTTTTATGGGTATTAGAATAGGAATATGTTTTTTATTTTTGATAATTTGTTTGTTATTTTGTGTAATGTATATTTTTAGGGGGTGTTTTTTTTAGCAAAAGAGCTGTTTAACTTAGGACAATGCCCTACAAAAGGCCCTTTTAAAGGCCCCCCAAAAGGCCCTTTTAAGGGCCCTTGGTAGTTTGGGGGGTAGGGGTTTTTTTTAGTGTTAGCGGGTGTTTGTATTTTTTTTTGGAGCAAAAGAGATGTTTAACTCAGGGCAATGCCCTACAAAAGGCCCTTTTAAGGCCCCCCCAAAAGGCCCTTTTAAGGGCCCTTGGTAGTTTGGGGGTGGGGGGTTGTATAGTGTTAGGCGGTGTTGGTATTTTTTTGGAGCAAAAGAGCTGTTTAACTCAGGGCAATGCCCTACAAAAGGCCTTTTGAGGGCCCTTGGTAGTTTGGGGGGTGGGGGTTTGTATAGTGTTAGGGTGTGTTTGTATTTTTTTGGAGCAAAAGAGCTGTTTAACTCAGGGCAATGCCCTACAAAAGGCCCTTTTAAGGGCCCTTGGTAGTTTGGGGGGTGGGGGTTTGTATAGTGTTAGGGGGTGTTTGTATTTTTTTTTGGAGCAAAAGAGCTGTTTAACTCAGGGAAATCACCTACAAAAGGCCCTTTAAAGGGACCCCCAAAAGGCCCTTTTAAGGGCCCTTGGTAGTTTATTCTAGATTAGGCTTTTTTATTTTGGGGTGTTTTTTTTTAAAGGGTATTAGAATAGGAATAATCTTTATTTTTTTGGGATAATTTCATTGTTTTTTTTTTGTAGTTGTAATGGTAGGTTTTTTATTTTTTGTAATGGTAGTTTTTTTATTTTTTGTAATGTTAGATTTTAGTGTAAGGCAGGTTAGATTTAATTTCACAGGTAAGTTTGTATTTATTTTAACTAGGTAGTTATTAAATAGTTAATAACTATTTACTAACTAGTCTACCTAGTTAAAATAAATACAAACTTACCTGTGAAATAAAAATAAAACCTAAGCTATCTACAATGTAACTATTAATTATATTTTAGCTAGCTTATGTTTTATTTTACAGGTAAGTAAGTATTTAGTTTTAAAGGTATTATTTAGTTAATAATTGTAAGTTTAATTTAGATTTAATTTCATTATGTTAAAGTTAGGGGGTGTTAGGGTTAGGATTAGGGTTACGTTAGGGTTAGGTTAAGGTTTAGGGGTTAATATAGTTTAATTTAGGTTGTTATCATGTGGGGGGCTGGCGGTTTAGGCTTTAATACGTTTATTTAGTGGTGGCGGGGTCCGGGAGCAGCAGGATAGGGGTTAATACATTTATTTAGGTGGTGGCGGGGTCCAGGAGCTATGGGATAGGGGTTAATACGTTTATTTAGGTGGCAGTGGGGTTTAGGAGCGGTGGGATAGGGGTTAATACATTTATTTAGGTGGCGGCAGGGGTCCGGGAGCGGCGGGATAGGGGTTAATACATTTATTTAGGTGGCTGCAGGGTCCGGGAGCGGCGGGACAGGGGTTAATACATTTATTTAGGTGGCGGCGGGGTCAGGGATAGGGGTTAAACATTTTTGTATAGTGGCAGCGTTTAGTGACAGGGTATAAATAAAGTTGGTAAAAAGCCGAATAGACGCAAGATCGATGACTGCTAGTAAACAACAGTCCGATGCTCATCGCCCCGTACTTGGTGCGCAGCTTTTTGCCAGCTTTTTTTTATAAATATGGAGATCGTATTCAGGTCCGCGGTCGCGATGTTAGGCGAGCGTATTGGTGCCAGCGAATGCAGCATAGTTGAGGCTTTGATAAATATCCCCCAAAGCTTTAATATTGTAATTTGTTTTTCATTAATAATGCTTTTTCATCATAATTAATTGGACAATGTGACCTTAAAAAATAGGTCAGATTAATGATACAAATATATACAGATAAGCAACCAACGCAGAACACAGAACACTTAGGGCCAGATTACAAATTAAGCGCAAAATATTGCTTAAGCATTCGCATTGCACAGAAAGATCACAAGAGTGCACTTCCAATGGGAGCCTCTTTCTCATGTGGTAAGTCACGCAGTGATGGGCTAGAAATATAAATATATATGTGTGTGTATATAAGCATATACATATATATATTTATGTGTTAATATATGTATATACATATATATATATATATATATATATATATATATATATATATATATATATATATGTGTGTGTATATATAAGCATATACATATATATTTACTGGAAACACACAGTCCCTACAGACCGCAATGTACAGTCACTTTTCATGGCTGTTTTGTTTTCTAACACTCCACACCCACCAACTTTTTGCCCCCCAAAACTGCTTATTGCAGTAGTAGTTAGTGCTACTTTGTTGGGAAAAAAAGGCACATCACGCATTTTTAGGGGGCAATTGGGTGACATTTAAAAAATTAACCAGAAGTCTAACCTCTGGTTAATTTTTTGAGTGCTAATTGCTACCGCGAGCTTGCGGTAGCAATAACTAGCCGCTTGTAATGGCTGGTTATTTATCGAGCACCTGTAAACAGGTGAATTTGCCCATTTGCGGGTGTGCGATAAATTAGCGCTCTACTTGTAATTTAGCCTTTAATAGGAAATTTAATCCTTCAAAATTCTAAATAAAAAAAAAATCAGTGGGATTAGAATTCTTTCAATATACTGTACGTTGTTCGAGGAGGGGAAGTCTGTATAACTGTAAAGAGATAAGAAATAGTATGTAATGTTTATTGTCAAAAGACAAAAGTCCAAAGAACATAATTCTCAAAACACCTGTGTTAAAACCTGTACTTCCTGCTAACATTTCAAGGTTTTGACAGGCGTTTAACAACTAATAACTACTAGCTGCCCTGAAGAAAAGGAGTTTGCATTTAACCCACTACAGTGCTTGGACACTGCAGCAAATTTTGATCATGGTTATAAAGATGTGGTGGCTCCTAGCAAAAGTCTCCCACTAGAAATTTTAGTAGTGAATAAAAAAAAGTTGAAAATGTCACACACTGCCAAATAATAAGGCAAATGGACCTACAATGTGACACACTGCTCAGTAATAAGGCACAAATGACCTATAATGTGGCACACTTCCCAGTAATAAGGCACATGGGCCTATAGTGTGACACACTGCCCAATAATAAGGCACATGGACCTATAATGTGACACACTGCTCAGTACAAAAGGCACACTAACCTGTAATGTGACACACTGCTCAGTACAAAAGGCACACTAACCTGTAATGTGACACACTGCCAAGTAATAAAGTACAGTGACCTATAATGTGACATCCTGCCCAGTAATAAGGCACAGTGACCTATAATGTGACATACTGCCCAGTAATAAGGCACACTAACCTGTAATATGGCACACTGCCCAGTAATAAGGCACATGGACCTATAATGTGACACACTGCCCAATTATAAGGCACATGGACCTATAATGTGACACACTGCTCAGTATAAAGGCAAACTAACCTGTAATGTGACACACTGCTCAGTAACAAAAGCACACTAACCTGTAATGTGACCCACTGCCAAGTAATAAGGCACATGGACCTATAATGTGACACACTGCCCAATAATAAGGCACAGTGACCTAAAATGTGACATACTGCCCAGTAATAAGGCACACTAACCTGTAATGTGAAACACTGCCCAGTAATAAGGCATACTGTCCTGTAATATGACACTCTGCCCAGTAATAAAGTACAGTGACCTATAATGTGACATACTGCCCAGTAATAAGGCACACTGTCCTATAATGTGACATACTGTGCAGTAATAAGGCACACTGTCCTATAATGTGACATACTGCCCAGTAATAAGGCACACTGAACTATAATGTGACACTGCCTAGTAATAAGGCACAGAGACCTATAATGTGACACACTGCCCAGTAATAAGGCACACTGACCTGTAATGTGACACACTGCCCAGTAATAAGACATACTGTCCTGCAATGTGACACACTGTCCAGTAATAAGGTGTGCTGACCAATCACGTGACACACTGCTCAGTAATAAGGTACAGTGACCTATAATGTGACATACTGGCCAGTAATAAAGTACACTGACCTATAATGTGACACACTGCCCAGTAATAAGGAACACTGACCTATAATGTGACACTGCCCAGTAATAATGCACATTGACCTATAATGTGACACACCGCCCTGTAATAAGGCACACGGACCTATAATGTGACATACCGCCCAGTAATAAGGTACACTGACCTATAATGTGACATACTGTCCAGTAATAAGACACACTAACCTATAATGTGACATATTGCCCAGTAATAAGGCACACTGACCTATAATGTGACACACTGCTCAGTAATAAGGCACACTGAACTATAATGTGACACTGCCCAGTAATAAGGCACAGAGACCTATAATTTTATAAACTGCCCAGTAATAAGGTGCGCTGACCGATTCACGTGACACACTGCTCAGTAATAAGGTACAGTGAACTATAATGTGACATACTGCCCAGTAATAAAGCACACTGACCTATAATGTGACACACTGCCCAGTAATAAGGAACACTGACCTATAATGTGACACTGCCCAGTAATAACGCACATTGACCTATAATGTGACACACCGCCCAGTAATAAGGCACACTGACCTATAATGTGACATATTGCCCAGTAATAAGGAACACTGACCTATAATGTGACATACTGTCCAGTAATAAGACACACTAACCTATAATGTGACATATTGCCCAGTAATAAGGCACACTGACCTATAATGTGACACACTGCTCAGTAATAAGGCACACTGAACTATAATGTGACACTGCCCAGTAATAAGGCACAGTGACCTATAATGTGACACACTGCCCAGTAATAAGGCACACTGACCTATAATGTGACAGACTGCCCAGCAATAAGGCATTATGACCTATAATGTGACACTGCCCAGTCATAAGGCACATTGACCTATAATGTGACACACTGCCCAGTAATAAGGCACACAGACCTATAATGTGACATACTGCCCAGTAATAAGGCACAGTGACCTATAATGTGACATACTGTCCAGTAATAATACACACTAACCTATAATGTGACACTGCCCAGTAATAAGGCACATTGACCTATAATGTGACACACTGCTCAGTAATAAGGCACACAGACCTATAATGTGACATACTGCCCAGTAATAAGGCACACTGACCTATAATGTTACAAACTTCCCAGTAATAAGGCACACAGACCTGTAATGTGACACACTGCCCAGTAATAAGGCACAGTGACCTATAATGTGACACACTGCCCAGTAATAAGGCACACTGACCTATGTGACACTGCCCAGTAATAAGGCACAGTGACCTATAATGTGACACAATGCCCAGTATTAAGGCAAACTGACCTATAATGTGACATACTACCCAGTAATAAGGCACACGGACCTATAATGTGACACACTGCTCAGTAATAAGGCACACAGACCTATAATGTGACCTAATGCCCAGTAATAAGGCACACAGACCTATTATGTGACATACTGCCCAGTAATAAGGCCCACAGACCTATAATGTGACACACTGACTAGGAATAATGCACACTGGCCTATAATGTGACACACTGCCCAGTAATAATGCACACTGGCCTATAATGTGACACACTGCCCAGAAATAAGGCACACAGACCTATCAAGTGACATAGTGCCCAGTAATAAGGCACACTAACCTATAATGTGACACACTGCTCAGTAATAAGGCACACGGACCTATAATGTGACATAATGCCCAGTAATAAGGCACACAGACCTATAATGTGACATACTGCATAGTAATAAGGCCCACAGACCTATAATGTGACACACTGACCAGGAATAATGCACACTGGCCTATAATGTGACACACTGCCCAGTAATAAGGCACACTGACCTATGTGACACTGCCCAGTAATAAGGCACAGTGACCTATAATGTGACACAATGCCCAGTATTAAGGCAAACTGACCTATAATGTGACATACTACCCAGTAATAAGGCACACGGGACTATAATGTGACACACTGCCCAGTAATAAGGCACACAGACCTATAATGTGACATACTGGCCAGTAATAAGGCACACTGACCTATAATGTGACATACTGCCCAATAATAAGGCACACGGACCTATAATGTGACATACTTCCCAGAAATAAGGCACACAGACCTATCAAGTGACATAGTGCCCAGTAATAAGGCACACTAACCTATAATGTGACACACTGCTCAGTAATAAGGCACACGGACCTATAATGTGACATACTGCCCAGTAATAAGGCACACAGACCTATAATGTGACATACTGCCCAGTAATAAGGCACACAGACCTATAATGTGACACACTGACCAGGAATAATGCACACTGGCCTATAATGTGACACACTGCCCAGTAATAAGGCACACTGACCTATAATGTGACATACTGCCCAGTAATAAGGCACAATAACCTATAATGTGACACACTGCCCAGTAATAAGGTACACTGAACTATAATGTGACATACTGCCCAGTAATAAGGCACACGGACCTTTAATGTGGCATACTGCCCAGTAATAAGGCACACTGACCTATAATGTGACACACTATCCTGTAATAAGGCACACTGACCTATAATGTGACATACTGGCCAGTAATAAGGCACACTGAACTATAATGTGACATACTGCCCAGTAATAAGGCACACGGACCTTTAATGTGGCATACTGCCCAGTAATAAGGCACACTGACCTATAATGTGACACACTATCCAGTAATAAGGCACACTGACCTATAATGTGACATACTGCCCAGTAATAAGACACACTGACCTATAATGTGACATACTGCCCAGTAATAAGGCACACTGACCTATAATATGACATACTGCCCAGTAATAAGGCACACTAACCTATAATGTGACACACTACTCAGTAATAAGGCACACGGACCTATAATGTGACATACTGCCCAGTAATAAGGCACACTAACCTATAATGTGATACACTGCTCAGTAAAAAGGCACACAGACCTATAATGTGACATACTGCCCAGTAATAAGGCACACTGAGCTTTAATGTGACACACTGCCCAGGAATAATGCACACTGACCTATAATGCGACACACTGCCCGGTAATAAGGCACACTAACCTATAATGTTACATACTGCCCAGTAATAAGGCACACTGATCTATAATGTGATACACTGCCCAGTAATAAAGCACACTGACCTATAATGTGACATACTGCCAGGTAATAAGGCACACTGGCCTATAATGTGACATACTGCTCAGTAATAAGGCACACAGACCTATAATGTGACGTACTGTCCAGTAATAAGGCAGACTAAACTATAATGTGACACACTGCTCAGTAATAAGGCACACGGACCTATAATGTGACATACTGCCCAGTAATAAGGCACACAGACCTATAATGTGACATACTGCCCAGTAATAAGGCACACAGACATATAATGTGATACACTGACCAGGAATAATGCACACTGGCCTATAATGTGACACACTGCCCAGTAATAAGGCACACTGACCTATAATGTGACATACTGCCCAGTAATAAGGCACAATAACCTATAATGTGACACACTGCCCAGTAATAAGGTACACTGAACTATAATGTGACATACTGCCCAGTAATAAGGCACACGGACCTTTAATGTGGCATACTGCCCAGTAATAAGGCACACTGACCTATAATGTGACACACTATCCAGTAATAAGGCACACTGACCTATAATGTGACATACTGGCCAGTAATAAGGCACACTGAACTATAATGTGACATACTGCCCAGTAATAAGGCACACAGACCTTTAATGTGGCATACTGCCCAGTAATAAGGCACACTGACCTATAATGTGACACACTATCCAGTAATAAGGCACACTGACCTATAATGTGACATACTGCCCAGTAATAAGACACACTGACCTATAATGTGACATACTGCCCAGTAATAAGGCACACTGACCTATAATATGACATACTGCCCAGTAATAAGGCACACTAACCTATAATGTGACACACTACTCAGTAATAAGGCACACGGACCTATAATGTGACATACTGCCCAGTAATAAGGCACACTAACCTATAATGTGATACACTGCTCAATAAGAAGGCACACAGACCTATAATGTGACATACTGCCCAGTAATAAGGCACACTGAGCTTTAATGTGACACACTGCCCAGGAATAATGCACACTGACCTATAATGCGACACACTGCCCGGTAATAAGGCACACTAACCTATAATGTTATATACTGCCCAGTAATAAGGCACACTGACCTATAATGTGATACACTGCCCAGTAATAAAGCACACTGACCTATAATGTGACATACTGCCAGGTAATAAGGCACACTGGCCTATAATGTGACATACTGCTCAGTAATAAGGCACACGGACCTATAATGTGACATACTGCCCAGTAATAAGGCACACTAACCTATAATGTGACATACTGCCCAGTAATAAGGCACACAGACCTATAATGTGACATACTGCCCAGTAATAAGGCACACTGAGCTATAATGTGACATACTCCCCAATAATAAGGCACACGGATCTATAATGTGACACACTGTCCAGTAATAATGCACACTGACCTATAATGTGACACACTGCCCAGTAATAAGGCACACTGACCTATAATGTGACACACTGACCAGTAATAAGGCACACAGACCTATAATGTGGCAAACTGCCCAGTAATAAGGCACACTGACCTATAATGTGACACACTGCCTAGTAATAATGCACACTGACCTGTAATGGGACATACTGCCCAGTTATAAGGTGTGCTGACCAAGCATGTGACACACTGCTCAGTAATACGGCACACTGACCAGTGACGTGCAGTGACGTCAGAGGCTGGTGAGGCAGTGGCTAGGATACACCTTCATTCTTTAGATATCCTTTGTTGAAGAAATAGCAATGCACATGGGTGAGCCAATCACATGAGGTATCTATGTGCAGCCACCAATCAGCAGCTACTGAGCATATTTAGATATGATTTTCAACAAAGGACATCAAAAGAATGAAGAAAATTAGATATTAGATGTAAATTGGAAAGTTATTTAAATTTTCATATGGGTTTCATATGGGTTTCATGTCCCTTTAAATGGTGTCTTGGAAAACTGGTCAACTTAGTAAACATCTGATTTTAGTCTAAAAGGATTGTAACAGAAACTCTTGCCAGATAACACAATGCTTGCTCTGATTATGAGATCTAGAAATCCATGCCCATTAAAATATGTTTAAAACATACTTTTTACTTTAATGCTGCAAATTATGCTTATAGATTCTTTCATTACATAAGGGATGAGAGTCAGAGGGGGAGGAAGAGAGACAGAGAGAGAAAGAGACCATGGGGAGAACAACACATAAGGAGAGAGATGGATAGATAGAGAGAGAGAGACAAACACACACACACACAAGTGGGGGGGGGGAGAGGGACCACTGCATTTTAAAGTAATAAAACAGCAGAGCTACAGAGAGTTCAGAAAATTAGTCTATAATTTAGTGTGAAGTACAGAGGCAAGCTGCTAAGTTAGTGGGTGTAAAGTTTGAGTAAACAAAATACAAAAACAACCCTGCTGTAAAAGAGTAAAAAAACACTAAACCACATTCATTAAATTATCATTTTCACTAACAGAATCCCTTTCAGTAAAATCTTACTTTAATAAGATGTGGCTGAAACACTGCTCTCTGTGCCTCTTTTCCTGCTCTGTAAGGATTCAGGAAGTGACAGTGGCACATTCCACTGCATTTAGAGGGGAAGAACAGAACTCTCTTTTTCACTTTAGCAATGCTAGCAGGTTCACAGGACAGCAACAAAATATATGAAAATTGTTTTTTTCCGTTTTTGTTTTGTTTTATATGATTTAACATCCAGCCCCAACCGTATGTTCCACTTACTAATGCCTCTCGCTGGATTGGTTCAGCCCAAATAGGACTGCCTCAAATAAGCAGTTAATGGGCCATGCAATGAGCTTAACCACTTGCATCCAGTAGGTGGCGCAGCATGTTGTGTAATGGTGGGCAGACCTGCTTGTGCCTCTCCATTGCACATGTAGCTGTGAGAAAAAAAATGCTGGGGGAAAAAAATTACAATTTTTTTTTAAAGCCAATAAAAAAATATATATATTTTTGCCCATATGAGAGGTGAAGCGCTCACCTGCCTCTAGTGACTGCACATCACTGACACTGACCCATAATGTGACAACAGTGCAATAAGAAAATGCTTTAATATATTAGAGCAATTTTATTATTGCACTATTGCTTGCATATAACCATCTTTTTAACCTCAGCAAAGTGGTTAAAACATAGCTAAAATCAGTTCCAGAGCAATAATGCACTGCTAGATAAAAAGATCTGTTGAACCAAAGACAAAAAACAATTGTGTGTAGCCATCAATCAACATCTAGTTTCCAGTAGTGCATTGCGGATGATGATGATAATGATGATATGTGCATAGCCTTTTCAACAAAGGTACCCAAGAGAAAAAAAAGATGTGAATTAAAAATTACATGTGCTATCCGAATCATGAAAATTTAATTTTGACTTTCCTATCCCTTTACGCAACCAGTATGGGTAAATTGTACCAGTAGAAATTTATGTTCTTGTTTTAGGTTGGATTGAAGTAGGTGGAGCTATGCAAAGTGTGGCTCTACTGCAAAGTGTCCCTGGAATTTTTGTTCAAAATGTTGGCAAATTTGGTTTCAAAGTGCACTCATAAATCTAGAGTAAACTCAAAAGTAAGGCACTCTATAAAAGTGTTAGTACCCTATACAAAAACAACAATAAAATCAGGCTGATTAAAGAGTTGTGTGCCTCACTCTTTTGAGATTAACAGAATAGCCACAAATATTGGTGGTAAAGGCGATTACAGCTATAATGGACAAGATTAATCACGATTGTTGCATCGCAAAGTGAAAATTAATATTGCCCAAGAGGTTTCTGTGTCATCATGTTGCAGACCTGTAGCTGTCAGAAACACATCATAAGCAATTATATATATGGTGGTCTAGATTAGAAGTGGCACGTTAAAGTTAGCGCGGGTCGCAATAAGTAACATTGAGCCCTAAATTGCACACCTATTACAAGTTGAATCTTGAAAGTAAACGCATTTGCTCAAGCGCAAACTAACATTGCACGCATCAGGTTAGAGCGAGTGGAGACCTAGAGTAAGAGGCCCATTTATCAAGCTCCAAATGGAGCTTGAGGGTCCATGTTTCTGGCGAGCCTGCAGGCTCACCAGAAACAGCAGTTATGAAGCAGCGGACTAAAAACCCTGAGCAGGTGGACAGAGATCGCCACAATTCAGGGGGGTGTCAATCAACCCGATCGTACTCGATCGGGTTGATTGACACCCACTGCTGGCGGCCAATCTGCAGGGGGTGGCGTTGCACCAGCAGCTCACAAGTGCTGCTGGTGCAATGCTGAATACGGAGAGCGTATTTCTCTCTGTATTCAGCAAGGTCTGTCGGACCTGATCCGCACTGTCGGATCAGGTCCGACAGACCTTAAATAAATAGGCCTCTAAGAGTTAAAAAATATGCACCATAAATACATTAAAAAAATGCACCATATATACATTAAAAAAATATACACCATAAATACATTAAAATATGCATAAATACATTAAAATAAAGTGTTACACTTTATACGCTATCTGCTAAAAAACAATATTGTTTGAATATGTTTGAATGGAAAAAAGTCTATAATGTGTGTGTATAGACATACCCATCGAATGTTCTCCACATAGTATAAAATTTATTTTTACATTTATATTCCTATTTATATATATAAACAAGAAAAAGTAGCCCAACTGAGGGTGATACAGAAATATACATCTTGCCCAGACTGGATTAAGTATACCCTTATCTGGCACTCAACCTAACAACAGCCCTTATATTGAAAGATCAGAGGTCACAACATATAGATGCATCAAACAAAATATTTAATTTCACAATAAAATGATAAAGCCACAAAGTGGCAACTCATAATTATACAGGGAGTGCAGAATTATTAGGCAAATGAGTATTTTGACCACATCATCCTCTTTATGCATGTTGTCTTACTCCAAGCTGTATAGGCTCGAAAGCCTACTACCAATTAAGCATATTAGGTGATGTGCATATCTGTAATGAGAAGGGGTGTGGTCTAATGACATCAACACCCTATATCAGGTGTGCATAATTATTAGGCAACTTCCTTTCCTTTGGCAAAATGGGTCAAAGAAGGACTTGACAGGCTCAGAAAAGTAAAAAATAGTGAGATATCTTGCAGAGGGATGCAGCACTCTTAAAATTGCAAAGCTATTAGCCATGTCAATTTTGTAATAACTTGTCTTTTTGTTTATATGTGGCTCTTGTTTTGTTTTGCTAATTACCTTAATAAAAATCCTTGATTTAAAAAAAAAAATTAAAAAAAAATTGCAAAGCTTCTGAAGCGTGATCATCGAACAATCAAGCGTTTCATTCAAAATAGTCAACAGGGTCGTAAGAAGCGTGTGGAAAAACCAAGGCGCAAAATAACTGCCCATGAACTGAGAAAAGTCAAGCGTGCAGCTGCCAAGATGCCACTTGCCACCAGTTTGGCCATATTTCAGAGCTACAACATCACTGGAGTGCCCAAAAGCACAAGGTGTGCAATACTCAGAGACATGGCCAAGGTAAGAAAGGCTGAAAGACGACCACCACTGAACAAGACACACAAGCTGAAACGTCAAGACTGGGCCAAGAAATATCTCAAGACTGATTTTTCTAAGGTTTTATGGACTGATGAAATGAGAGTGAGTCTTGATGGGCCAGATGGATGGGCCCGTGGCTGGTTTGGTAAAGGGCAGAGAGCTCCAGTCCGACTCAGACGCCAGCAAGGTGGAGGTGGAGTACTGGTTTGGGCTGGTATCATCAAAGATGAGCTTGTGGGGCCTTTTCTGGTTGAGGATTGAGTCAAGCTCAACTCCCAGTCCTACTGCCAGTTTCTGGAAGACACCTTCTTCAAGCAGTGGTACAGGAAGAAGTCTGCATCCTTCAAGAAAAACATGATTTTCATGCAGGACAATGCTCCATCACACGCGTCCAAGTACTTCACAGCGTGGCTGGCAAGAAAGGGTATAAAAGAAGAAAATCTAATGACATGGCCTCCTTGTTCACCTGATCTGAACCCCATTGAGAACCTGTGGTCCATCATCAAATGTGAGATTTACAAGGAGGGAAAACAGTACACCTCTCTGAACAGTGTCTGGGAGGCTGTAGTTGCTGCTGCACGCAATGTTGATGGTGAACAGATCAAAACACTGACAGAATCCATGGATGGCAGGCTTTTGAGTGTCCTTGCAAAGAAAGGTGGCTATATTGGTCACTGATTTGTTTTTGTTTTGTTTTTGAATGTCAGAAATGTATATTTGTGAATGTTGAGATGTTATATTGGTTTCACTGGTAAAAATAAATAATTAAAATGGGTATATATTTGTTTTTTGTTAAGTTGCCTAATAATTATGCACAGTAATAGTCACCTGCACACACAGATATCCCCCTAAAATAGCTAAAACTAAAAACAAACTAAAAACTACTTCCAAAAATATTCAGCTTTGATATTAATGAGTTTTTTTGGGTTCATTGAGAACATGGTTGTTGTTCAATAATAAAATGAATCCTCAAAAATACAACTTGCCTAATAATTCTGCACTCCCTGTAGTCTGTGCAGGATTGAATAAGGGTACCCTTGTTAAGGATTCAGGGAGCTCCCTGTTTCTGTATAACACCAGTCATGGAATTATTCCACCAAGTTAGCAGTCCCTTTATTAGTATGCATTGCACAAGTGTCCAAGCAAATTGCTCCTAAAAAGGACAGTCAAGTCCAAAAAAAACATATAGGGAATATAATTAAATAGGGAATGTAATTTTAAACAACATTCCAATTTACTTTTATCATCAATTTTGCTTTGTTGTCTTGGTATTCTTAGTTGAAAGCTAAACCTAGGAGGTT
Organism: Bombina bombina; assembly: GCF_027579735.1. Taxonomy (NCBI): domain Eukaryota; kingdom Metazoa; phylum Chordata; class Amphibia; order Anura; family Bombinatoridae; genus Bombina; species Bombina bombina. The sequence continues at coordinate 1,096,324,347 of NC_069499.1, forward strand.
CATATGCTAATTTCTTATACCTTGAAAACTGCCTTTAATCTGAATGCATTTTGACCACTAGAGGGCATTAGTTCATGTGTAAGATAACATTGAGCTCATGCACGTGAAGTTACCCTGAAATGAGCACTGATTGGCTAAAATGCAAATCTGTGAAAAGAACTGAAATAAGGGGGCAGTTTGCAGAGGCTTATATACAAGGTATTGCTTTTTTTTCTTGGTTATTTAAATTATCTCTTTGGCTGTATGACTCATTTCAATTAGGTAATTTTCTACCAGTTTTACAAAATTATGAACCGATGGCACCACTGAGAGTGCTGGCATACATTAAGATTTTTTACCTAAATTACTGAATCCAGATTCAGATTTGTCCTCACTAGTTTCTGTGTTAGTTACTGTCCAGTCTTGTAATAATAACCTATCCTGCATGTCCAAAGAGACTGCTTGTGCTTTATCTTGATGAATTTTCCTTAAGACAATTTTTCTTGCGAAAAGATGTACATCTTTAACTGCAGTAAACTTGTCACATTTATTGGTGGGCGCAAAAGTTAACCCCTTTTTCAAAACTTTAATCTGGTGATCAGTAATCACCTTGTGTGACAAGTTTACTACTTTTATATCTAATACATCATCTAGCTTTTTTCCTTCCTCTGATTTCTCAGAGGATATCTCGCCTTGTCTTATGTCTGATTTTTTTCTTTTCCTACCCCCTCTTCTTATTTTTTTTGTGGGGTGTTATTTTCTCTAAAAAATAGCGTCTTCTGTTTCTTCTATTGGGAATCCCTCTTCTTCTCATATTGCCTCTTTTAGAGGCTTCTGAGTCTGTACTACTCATGTATATTTGAGTTTAATCATATACTTTGTTATCCTGGTAATCATTCCCAGTCCCTTTGATATTTTTGTTTTTTTCTACATTTTATTAGCATCCTGGATCTTTCATACCTCTAATTTTGCTACCCCCAAAATCCTCCCATTTCTTCTGGAAGTAATTAAATATGGGGTCACTTAAGTTGTTACCTGTTTTTTTTTCTAATTTGTAAACCCCTTGTAATCATTTTGGCTTCCAGGTATTTATTAAGGCTTGTTAATTCCCATTTTAATTTTTGTTCTTTTAGTATTTTTGTCTAATAGTCTTTAAAGGGACAGTCTAGTCAAAACTAAACTTTATTGATTCAGATGGGGCATGACATTTTAAACAACTTTCCAATTCACTTTTATCATTCAATTTGCTTTGTTCCCTTGGTGGTATTTTTGAAAAGCTAAACCTAGGTAGGCTCAAACTGATTTCTAAACCGTTGAAAGCTGCCTCTTAGCTCAGAGCATTTTGAAAAATGTTCACAGTTAGACAGTACGAGTTCATGTGTGTCATATAGATGACATTGTGCTCACTCCCGTGGAGTTATTTAGGAGTCTGTACTGCTTGGCTAAACTGCATGTCTGTCAAAAGCACTGAGATAAGGGAGCAGTCTGCAGAGGCTTAGATACAAGGTAATCACAGAGGTAAAACATATATTAATATAACTGTGTTGGTTATGCAAAACTGGGGAATGGGTGATAAAGGGATTATCTATCTTTTTAAACAATAACAATTCGGGTGCAGACTGTCCCTTTAAAGACTTTAAAATTACTGGGTGTTTCGCTAGAGGTTGTTCCTTATGCTTGGTTTCCCTGTGTACTGAAAAAGTATCGCTTATATCAAAATCCCATTCTGTTTCATTTATCTCAACCATTTTGTGTTATTAGTGATGTTGTTCAAAACATTTACTAGAGGGACCTACTGAATCACTTCTTTGCTCACGTCAAACAAAAAAGAAAGATTCCTATAGTGGAATTCAGATATCTTAATAGGGATGATTGGCACTAGAATATTTTTGACTACGGTTATTACCCACTTACCCAAATAAATTAATATGTAAGTGTGTAGTGCTACAAAGGTATAATTCACATGAATTTAAACAAGAAAAAGTATCCCAACTGATCCCAACTGTATCCCAAATTAAAAAGAACATTTTCTTCTATGTGAAGAACTTTGGAATGTAAAATATGAATAAATAACTTTCACAAGTGTTTGTACTCAAATGCAAGTGCTGAATAAAGTGCCACTTGTAATCTATCGCTATATATTACACTATTATTATAACTTAAAAAATATTAACTAAAAAAGCCTTTTAATTTTATCGCTTGCACACTAACCGAAGCTGCGCTAGACCAACTGCGCTAAAGCCGAAGGTTTGTTAGGAATAGTTCACATTCCTATGTTCTTCACTTAGAAAAAAGTAATCTTTTTAATTTTAAATATATATCTCTATATATATTATCTATTTGAATATTTTTTGTAAAATATATATCTATACCTATATATCTATATAAATATATACAGATATAGATAAATATATTGAAATGAAGAACACAGGAAGTTCAAATATTTTTATTAAAACACATTAAAACATATTAAATTTGATTTAAAATGATATTGCATATTTCAATGTATTTGAGTGGGAAAAGCTCAAAAGATTTTATATATATATATATATACATATTTACACATATTTGACACATAAATACACATACTGTATACACATACACACAAATACATACATACATATATATATAGAGTCATGGACACTGAATCTATCTGGAAACTTAGGCCTAGATTTAGAGTTCGGCGGTAGCCGTCAAAACCAGCGTTAGAGGCTCCTAACGCTGGTTTTGGCCGCCCGCTGGTATTTGGAGTCAGTGATTAAAGGGTCTAACGCTCACTTTTCAGCCGCGACTTTTCCATACCGCAGATCCCCCTACGCCATTTGCGTAGCCTATCTTTTCAATGGGATCTTTCTAACGCTGGTATTTAGAGTCGTTTCTGCAGTGAGCGTTAGAGCTCTAACGACAAGATTCCAGCCGCCTGAAAATAGCAGGAGTTAAGAGCTTTCTGGCTAACGCCGGTTTATAAAGCTCTTAACTACTGTACCCTAAAGTACACTAACACCCATAAACTACCTATATACCCCTAAACCGAGGTCCCCCCACATCGCCGCCACTCGATTAAAATTTTTAACCCCTAATCTGCCGACCGCCAACTACGTTATACTTATGTACCCCTAATCTGCTGCCCCTAACCCCGCCGACCCCTATATTATATTTATTAACCCCTAACTTGCCCCCCACAACGTCGCCGCAAGCTACTTAAAATAATTAACCCCTAATCTTCCGACCGCAAATCGCCGCCACCTACGTTATCCCTATGTACCCCTAATCTGCTGCCCCTAACATCGCCGACCCCTATGTTATATTTATTAACCCCTAATCTGCCCCCCACAACGTCGCCGACACCTACCTACACTTATTAACCCCTAATCTGCCGAGCGGACCTGAGCGCTACTATAATAAATGTATTAACCCCTAATCCGCCTCACTAACCCTATCATAAATAGTATTAACCCCTAATCTGCCCTCCCTAACATCGCCGACACCTAACTTCAATTATTAACCCCTAATCTGCCGACCGGAGCTCACCGATATTCTAATAAATGTATTAACCCCTAAAGCTAAGTCTAACCCTAACACTAACACCCCCCTAACTTAAATATAATTTACATCTAACGAAATAAATTAACTCTTATTAAATAACTTATTCCTATTTAAAGCTAAATACTTACCTGTAAAATAAATCATAATATAGCTACAATATAAATTACATTTATATTATAGCTATTTTAGGATTAATATTTATTTTACAGGCAACTTTGTAATTAATTTAACCAGGTACAATAGCTATTAAATAGTTAAGAACTATTTAATAGTTACCTAGTTAAAATAATTACAAATTTACCTGTAAAATAAATCCTAACCTAAGTTATAATTAAACCTAACACTACCCTATCAATAAAATAATTAAATAAACTACCTACAATTACCTACAATTAACCTAACACTACACTATCAATAAATTAATTAAACACAATTGCTACAAATAAATACAATTAAATAAACTATCTAAAGTACAAAAAATAAAAAAGAACTAAGTTACAGAAAATAAAAAAATATTTACAAACATAAGAAAAATATTACAACAATTTTAAACTAATTACACCTACTCTAAGCCCCCTAATAAAATAACAAAGACCCCCAAAATAAAAAATTCCCTACCCTATTCTAAAATACAAAAATTACAAGCTCTTTTACCTTACCAGCCCTGAACAGGGCCCTTTGCGGGGCATGCCCCAAGAATTTCAGCTCTTTTGCCTGTAAAAAAAAACATACAATACCCCCCCCCCAACATTACAACCCACCACCCACATACCCCTAATCTAACCCAAACCCCCCTTAAATAAACCTAACACTAAGCCCCTGAAGATCTTCCTACCTTGTCTTCACCTCACCAGGTATCACCGATCCGTCCTGGCTCCAAGATCTTCATCCAACCCAAGCGGGGGTTGGCGATCCATAATCCGGTGCTCCAAAGTCTTCCTCCTATCCGGCAAGAAGAGGACATCCGGACCGGCAAACATCTTCTCCAAGCGGCATCTTCTATGTTCTTCCATCCGATGACGACCGGCTCCATCTTGAAGACCTCCAGCGCGGATCCATCCTCTTCTTCCGACGACTAGACGACGAATGACGGTTCCTTTAAGGGACGTCATCCAAGATGGCGTCCCTCGAATTCCGATTGGCTGATAGGATTCTATCAGCCAATCGGAATTAAGGTAGGAATTTTCTGATTGGCTGATGGAATCAGCCAATCAGAATCAAGTTCAATCCGATTGGCTGATCCAATTAGCCAATCAGATTGAGCTCGCATTCTATTGGCTGTTCCGATCAGCCAATAGAATGCGAGCTCAATCTGATTGGCTGATGGGATCGGCCAATCGGATTGAACTTGATTCTGATTGGCTGATTCCATCAGCCAATCAGAAAATTCCTACCTTAATTCCGATTGGCTGATAGAATCCTATCAGCCAATCGGAATTCGAGGGACGCCATCTTGGATGACGTCCCTTAAAGGAACCGTCATTCGTCGTCTAGTCGTCGGAAGAAGAGGATGGATCCGCGCTGGAGGTCTTCAAGATGGAGCCGGTCGTCATCGGATGGAAGAACATAGAAGATGCCGCTTGGAGAAGATGTTTGCCGGTCCGGATGTCCTCTTCTTGCCGGATAGGAGGAAGACTTTGGAGCACCGGATTATGGATCGCCAACCCCCGCTTGGGTTGGATGAAGATCTTGGAGCCAGGACGGATCGGTGATACCTGGTGAGGTGAAGACAAGGTAGGAAGATCTTCAGGGGCTTAGTGTTAGGTTTATTTAAGGGGGGTTTGGGTTAGATTAGGGGTATGTGGGTGGTGGGTTGTAATGTTGGGGGGGGGGTATTGTATGTTTTTTTTTACAGGCAAAAGAGCTGAAATTCTTGGGGCATGCCCCGCAAAGGGCCCTGTTCAGGGCTGGTAAGGTAAAAGAGCTTGTAATTTTTGTATTTTAGAATAGGGTAGGGAATTTTTTATTTTGGGGGTCTTTGTTATTTTATTAGGGGGCTTAGAGTAGGTGTAATTAGTTTAAAATTGTTGTAATATTTTTCTTATGTTTGTAAATATTTTTTTATTTTCTGTAACTTAGTTCTTTTTTATTTTTTGTACTTTAGATAGTTTATTTAATTGTATTTATTTGTAGCAATTGTGTTTAATTAATTTATTGATAGTGTAGTGTTAGGTTAATTGTAGGTAATTGTAGGTAGTTTATTTAATTATTTTATTGATAGGGTAGTGTTAGGTTTAATTATAACTTAGGTTAGGATTTATTTTACAGGTAAATTTGTAATTATTTTAACTAGGTAACTATTAAATAGTTCTTAACTATTTAATAGCTATTGTACCTGGTTAAAATAATTACAAAGTTGCCTGTAAAATAAATATTAATCCTAAAATAGCTATAATATAAATGTAATTTATATTGTAGCTATATTATGATTTATTTTACAGGTAAGTATTTAGCTTTAAATAGGAATAAGTTATTTAATAAGAGTTAATTTATTTCGTTAGATGTAAATTATATTTAAGTTAGGGGGGTGTTAGTGTTAGGGTTAGACTTAGCTTTAGGGGTTAATACATTTATTAGAATAGCGGTGAGCTCCGGTCGGCAGATTAGGGGTTAATAATTGAAGGTAGGTGTCGGCGATGTTAGGGAGGGCAGATTAGGGGTTAATACTATTTATGATAGGGTTAGTGAGGCGGATTAGGGGTTAATACATTTATTATAGTAGCGCTCAGGTCCGCTCGGCAGATTAGGGGTTAATAAGTGTAGGTAGGTGTCGGCGACGTTGTGGGGGGCAGATTAGGGGTTAATAAATATAACATAGGGGTCGGCGATGTTAGGGCAGCAGATTAGGGGTACATAGGGATAACGTAGGTGGCGGCGGTTTACGGAGCGGCAGATTAGGGGTTAAAAGTGTAATGCAGGGGTCAGCGATAGCGGGGGCGGCAGAATAGGGGTTAATAAGTGTAAGGTTAGGGGTGTTTAGACTCGGGGTACATGTTAGAGTGTTAGGTGCAGACGTAGGAAGTGTTTCCCCATAGGAAACAATGGGGCTGCGTTAGGAGCTGAACGCTGCTTTTTTGCAGGTGTTAGGTTTTTTTTAAGCTCAAACAGCCCCATTGTTTCCTATGGGAGAATCGTGCACGAGCACGTTTTTGAGGCCGGCCGCGTCCGTAAGCAACTCTGGTATCGAGAGTTGCATTTGCGGTAAAAATGCTCTACGCTCCTTTTTTGGAGCCTAACGCAGCATTTGTTTTAACTCTCGATACCAGAGTTAAATTTATGGTGCGGCCAGAAAAAAACCCGCGGAGCGTTAACAGCCCTTTTACCGCCGAACTCTAAATCTAGGCCTTAAAAAGGTAACCCTTGTCTGAGGAATCAAAGAACATTTTAGTTAAATTGATCCTCTAACCATGTCTTTGAAGAAACAACACTAGTTGATTTGTGTGAGATTCGGCAGAATGTAAAGACTGAGCTAGTACCAAGATATCGTCCAAATAAGAAAAACCCTGCAATACCCTGTTCTCTGATTACAGAGAGTAGGGCACCGAGAACCTTTGAAAAAATTCTTGGAACTGTAGCTAGGCCAAATGGAAGAGCGACAAATTGGTAATGTTTGTCTAGAAAAGAGAATCTCAGAAACTGATAGTGATCTGGATGAATCGGAATATGAAGATATGCATCCTGCAAGTCTATCATGGACATATAATTACCTTGCTGAACAAAAGGTAGAACAGTCCATATAGTCACCATTTTGAAAGTTGGCACTCTTACAAAACAATTCAAAATTTTCAGATCCAGAACTGGCCTGAATTAATTTTCTTTCTTTGGGACAATGAATTGATTTGAATAAAACCCCAGACCCTGTTCCTGAAACAGAACTGGTATGATTACCCCTGAAAGCTATAGATCTGAAACACACTTCAGAAAAGCCTGAGCCTTCATTGGATTTGCTGGAATGGGTGAGAGAAAAAATCTTCTCACAGGAGGTCTTACTCTGAACCCTATTCGATACCCTTGAGAGACAATACTCTGAATCCAATGATTTTGGACAGAATCTGCCCAAATGTTTCGGAAAATTTTTAATCTGCCCCCCACCAGCTGAGCTGGAATGAGGGCCTCACCATCATGCAGACTTGATGGCTGGCTTTAGTTTCTTAAAAGGCTTGGATTTATTCCAACTTGAAGAAGGTTTCCAATTTGAACCAGATTCTTTGGGGGAAGGATTTGGTTTCTGTTCCTTATTCTGTCGAAAAGAACGAAAACGATTAGAAGCTTTAGATTTACCCTTAGATCTTTTATCCTGAGGTAAAAAACTCCCTTCCCCCCAGTGAAAGTTGAAATAATTGAATCCAACTGAGAACCAAATAAATTGTTACCATGGAAAGAAAGAGATAGTAATCTAGACTTAGATACTATGTCAGCATTCCAATACTTGAGCCACAAAGCTCTTCTAGCTAAAATAGCTAAAGACATAGATTTAACATCAATTTTGATGATATCAAAAATGGCATCACAGATAAAATGATTAGCATGCTGAAGCAAGCGAACAATGCTAGACAAATCAGGATCTTTTTCCTGTTGCGCTAAGCTCTCCAACCAGAATGTTGATGCAGCTGCAACATCAGCCATAGAAATGGCAGGCCTGAGAAGATATCCAGAATATAAATAAGCTTTCCTTAGATAAGATTCAAGTTTCATATCTAAAGGATCCTTAAAGGAAGTACTATCTTCCATAGGGATAGTAGTACATTTGGCAAGAGTAGAAATAGCCCCATCAACTTTGGGGATTTTTTCCCAAAACTCCAATCTGACTGCTGGCAAAGGATACAACTTTTTAAACCTAAAAGAAGGAATAAAAGAAGTACCAGGCCTATTCCATTCCTTTGAAATCATATCAGAAATAGCATCAGGAAATGGAAAAACCTCTGGAGTAACCACAGGAGGTTTATAAACAGAATTTAAATGTTTACTAGTTTTAGTATCAAGAGGACTAGTTTTCTCAATATCCAAAGTAATCAACACCTCCTTTAACAAGGAACAAATATACTCCATCTTAAATAGATAAGTAGATTTGTCAGTGTCAATATCTGAGGTAGGATCTACTGAATCATATAGATACTCATCAGTGGAGGATAATTCAGTATATTGTTGGTCATTTGAAATTTCATCAACTTTATGAGAAGTTTTAAAAGACCTTTTACGTTTATTAGAAGGCGGAATAGTAGACAAAGCCTTGTGAATCGCATCAGCAATAAAATCTTTTATATTCACAGGGATATCATGTACATTAGATATTGAAGGATCAACAGGCATTGTACTAGTACTGATGGATACATTTTCTGCATGTAAAAGTTTATCATGACAACTATTACAAACCACAGCTGGAGGTATAATCTCCACAAGTTCACAACAAATGCACTTATCTTTGGTAGAACTGTTATCAGGCAGCAGGGATCCAACAGTGGTTTCTGAGACAGGATCAGATTGAGACATCTTGCAAATGTAAGAGAAAAAACAACATATAAAGCAAAATTATCAATTTCCTTATATGGCAGTTTCAGGAATGGGAAAAAAATGCAAACAGCAAAGCCCTCTGAGTATAGAAAAAGGCAAGAGGCATATTGGAAGTGGGGTTTAAATAATTAAATTATTTGGCGCCAAGTATGATGCACAAGGCAAAGTGAACAACATCCGGGCGCAACTCGCGACATGGCAGACGCAACCTTGTGCAGGGAGACTTGGGAGACTTGGCATAAACTAAGATGCCGGAAATGACAAATTTGCGTCACCGAACGTACCTTTGCGCCAAAAAAATTCTCGCATCAAGAATGACGCAATAAATATCAGCATTTTGCGGCCTCGCAAGCTTAATTTTGCCTGCGAAAATTAATGAAAAACAGTCAATTTTGAAGAAAAGACTATACCCCAGGTAAGAAAAAATAACTTCCTAAATATGTTTTCCCCGTTTTGAAACTGGAAGTCTGCAAAAGGAAATATACATAAACCTGACTCATGGCAAATATAAGTACAATACATATATTTAGAACTTTACATTAATACATAAGTGCCAAACCATAGCTGAGAGTGTCTTAAGTAATGAAAACATACATACCGAAAGACACCCATCCACATATAGCAGATAGCCAAACCAGTACTGAAACAGTTATCAGTAGAGGTAATGGAATATGAGAGTATATCATCGATCTGAAAAGGGAGGTAGGAGATGAATCTCTACGACTGGTAACAGAGAACCAATGAAAAGATTTCCCGCAAGGAAAACCATAGAATTCAATAGGTGATACTCCCTTCACATCCCTCTGAAATTCACTGTACTCTGATAGGAATCGGGCTTCAAAATGCTGAGAAGTGCATATCACAGAAGAAAATCAAGCACAAACTTACTTCACTGCCTCCATAGGGAGGCAAAGTTTGTAAAACTGAATTGTGGGTGTGGTGAGGGGTGTATTTATAGGCATTTTGAGGCTTGGGAAACTTTGACCCTCCTGGTAGGATTGTATATCCCATACGTCACTAGCTCATGGACTCTTGCCAATTACTGTAATCAGTTACAAAGGTAACCTTATCATCGGCTTTAGTAGCCAAATGATCCTTTCTCTGATCAGAACCCTTAAGGAGCATCCCTCGGTCAAGTCGATCTACTTGTTTTTGAGCCCTATGTATCACATAATCAGGGTAACCTCTCTCTCTTAATCTGTCTATCATTTCTTGGCTTTGCTGTAAATATGCAGTCTCTTCAGTACAATTTCTTTTCACTCTAATAAGTTGTCCCTTGGTCATCGCCATAGGGACATGTTTAGGATAACAACTCTTTGCATGAAGCAAAGTGTTCTTATTGATAGATTTTCTGTACATATTACTGTGAATACAACCATTTCCATGTGCCGTTAAGGTAAGATCCAAATAGTTGATTGATCTAGGCTGTTTCTCAAAAGTAAACTGTAAACCCACCGTGTTCTCATTCAAAGTTTTAACAAAGTCAGACAATGCTGTCTCTGATCCCTGCCAGATGAAAAGCAGGTCATCTATATACCGCCTGTAAAAGACAATATTGTCTCTATAAACATTTTCCTCTCCATAGATGTGGGACAGCTCCCACCAACCCAAATGTTGGCGTATGAGGCGCAAATTCGGCCCCCATAGCTGTCCCACATCTCTGGAGATAAAACACTTCACTAAAGCGAAAATAATTATGTGTAAGTGTGAAACTGGTTGTTTTGGATTTTTAAACTCAAAACTAGAGTACCAGGGGGACTTAACTCTGAGTACGACCTGATAAATTATTGGAAATAATAGTTCCTCTTAGTTTAATATTTTCTGGTCCCTATCTAGCCCTGGTTTTTATGGCTTAGCCTTTTTCTTTCAGTGTGGCACTAGGTATATATTCTAAACAATCAGTGGTGTTACATACCCTTATCAATAATATTTCCCTGTGTTAGAAATTTATGTCCATTAGATTTTATTATCTCCTTGTATACCATTTTAAAGAGTTTCATTTATTGCGATTATTGCATTTTAAATGAATTTATTCTTATTGAATTATGCCTTCAAATGAGTGGCACATATAGAATTATATAACTATATATGTATCTTCTAATCGAGTAGGGGGATTTATGAAATCATTCATCATTTTTTCATTTATCCGTTTATTAACTTATTTATTTATCTGTTTATTTACCTATTTATGTATTCACCATTTTAGTATTGTTTAGTATTATTATTTCTGTTTTTGTTTTTGTGTAGTGTTTATATCTACACATTGAGTAGCATTTGTGGAATATAGATTGTTATTTAATTTATATACAATTGTGACTGCACTGATTGGCTATAATGTCAGCCAATTAGGAATTGTTTTTGGCTTTTAAATAGTCAGCACACCTGTACTCACTCAGCTATGATTACGGTTTTTATCCGAAACATGTCAGCTTGAGTAAACCAGCTCACTATTGTATGTGCTGGACCCCTATGGATTTTTTGTTTCTATCCCATGTGGAATCTGAATTAAAGGATTGTTTTTTATCTACATCTCGCCTTGGATTTGCATGTTTAATTTTGTAACTGATTGGCCAGTTTCCAAGGCTTGAGAGGGAGCCTGCCTCTTTTTCTCTCCCCATTCTCCCCAGAGTGTGTTTCTCCCTCTACGCTGTACTTACGGAGGTTTCTGACAGCTCAGGCTGTGATTGGTCGAGGAGGACCACGTGACCGGAACCGGTCAGATACCAGCCACGGATCTAACGTCTTATGCAGAAGACACGCTGCAGAGAAGCGGTCATGGAGATTATCCCACAACAAGCCTGAGTGAAGCTATGTGACACAGGAGCGGTGAGTGATTGCAGCTATACGCTGCCTGAGCGTGATTGAGCTCTGGCTTTTCAGCTATACACCGTTTGTCACACAGGGACTGAAGTAATATTGTTGCCTGTCTGCTTTGGTTTTTGTGGGGAAACATATAAGAGGAGTACAACACAAGACTTTTAGTTGTTTTTTACTCACACCTATTTAGGTTGTTTTGAGTATTTGTGGGAGATGTGAAATTGATACCTTTATGGAGGCATATTTGTGACAAGTGCAATTTACCATCCTTCTGTATTTATTTATATATATATATATATTTATTTATATATATATATATATAAATAAATATTCCGCACATTTAAAATATATACCTAATTGTTTACAATGCTAACCTAACACAGAACACAAAGAATGAATATATTTTAAAGTATATAGCCAGAAGAATTAAACTCTAAACATATTTAACTGCACAAAACAATGTTCTAATATGTGTTGAATGTTTAGCCTAAAGGGACATAGATATGCAATACTTTAATTTGACTGACACAGGGTTGTGCAAAGTGCAAATGCGCACATTTTCTGTACGCTTCAATATCGACACAGGGGCCATGTAAACATTCCCAGAATAAATTAGTATAGAAGATGGTATTTTTCTGCATTATATAACTACAGGGCAAGGTTTTTATTAATATTTTGCTAGCCCCCTTTGTAATGCTCAATCTAAGCAGATGTAGGATGCAATGTGTATTTAATTTTTATTTTAAAAATGATTTTTAAACTGCTTTATTATTTGTGCAGGATACAGGACCAGCCTTGCTCTGCCTCTCAATACTTTGCTGTGTCTATGAGCCAATTCGGCACCGGAACCTGGTCCCGCCCCCCCCAGCATTACATTAAAACCATCTTCCACACAATGGCTGGATATGTAGGCTGCTAAATGGCTCCCTGCAGATCTATACCTTGTGATGGATTTTTATTCAGTGCTGGATTGATCTCTGAAAGAATCATATCTGGATAGGTAAGGAGTATGCATGGATTATTTCTGCTCAATAGCACTGTTCTTGGGGTCTGCATGTGTCTTGTCACCTAGTGACTGTCTTTTGTCTGTCTTATGGTATACTACACCCTTTGGGGGATATCTTTCAAGCCGCTAACCGGAAATACGCTGGAATTCCGCAGGTTAATTTTTGTAAGCTTGATCCGACCTAGTTATCAAAGCCTACAGACCAGCAAAATTACGTCATTACAGATGTTCCGAATACACATTCGGCACTATTTGACACTTTTTAAAAGTTATCAAATAGTTAACAGGTACGCTCGCGGATATTCCGGCCCAGCATACCTGGTTTTTAATCCGCCACCCTGAAGGCCGCGGATGCCATAGGAATCAATGGGAGTCTGAAAGCAGCGAAAGCTTATGTTTGATGCTGCCAGATATCCCATTGATTTCTATGGTAGAAAACCAGTAACGTTTACACCTAACACCCTAACACAAGCCCCGAGTCTAAACACCACTTACATAATGTTATTAACCTCTATTCCGCCGCTCCCCGACCCCGCTGCAACCTAAATAAAAGTATTACCCCTATCCTGCCACTCCCAGACCCCGCCGCCACTAAATAAACATATTAACCCCTAAACCTCTGGCCTCCCACAGCACTACCACTAACTAAACCTATTAACCTCTAAACCGCCAGACCCCCACATCACCATAAACTAAATTAAGCTATTAACCCCTAAACCTAACAAGCCGCTAACTTTAAAATAAAATTACCACCTACCTATCTTAAAATAAATTTAAACTTACCTGTAGAATTAAAATAAACTATTTTAAATTATTAATTAACCTACCCTAACTATTAAACTACCAATTAAATTAACTAAATTACATATTAAAAAAGCCTAACCCTACTCAAATTATTTAAATCTATTATTTAACCTTATTAAAAATTATTAAACTACAAAAAACAATAAACGCTAAGTTACAAAAAATAAAAAACACTAAATTACAAAAACAAACAAACTACATTATCAAAAAAAAGGATTACACCTAATCTAATAGCCCTATCAAAATAAAAAAGCACCCCCAAAATAAAAAATTTAGTGGCGGCGGGGTCCGGGAGCAGCGGGATAGGGGTTAATACATTTATTTAGGTGGCAGCGGGATAGGGGTTAATAATTTTATTTAGGTGGCGGCGGGTCTGGGAGCGGCGGGATAGGGGTTAATAACTTTAGGTGGTGGCGGGGTCCGGGAGCAGCAGGATAGGGGTTAAACATTTTAGTATAGTTGCGGCGTTTAGTGACAGGGTATAAATAAAGTTGGTAAAAAGACGAATAGACGCGAGATCGATGACTGTTCGTTAACAACAGTCCGATGCTCATCACCCCGTACTTGGTGCGCGGCTTTTTTTATAAATATGGAGATTGTACTCAGGTCCGCGGTCGCGATGTTAGGTGAGCATATTGGTGCAGTCGAATTTAAGAAAGTTGACGGCTTGATAGATATCCCCCTTTGGGATTTCATCTTGTGTCTGTCGTCTGTCTGTAAACTGTAATTTGGGATTTACCTGTTTCCTTCCTTTTGAGCAGGGGCATAACTACAGGAATCTCAGAGGTCTCAACAGGTTTAGAGGTCACTTCTTCCTCCTACAGACAGTAGTGGCATTTATACAGCGGGCCCAGTAGAACCTGGGCTCCACCTGCATCGTGCCTTGCCCCGCTGTGTGTCCTCCACAGGCAAGAGGGCTCAATATATGGAAAGTGTATGCTTTATTGTGACAAGGTTTCCAAGATGGCTGCCATGGTGTTGTTTTGCTATATTTTTGTAAATCAAACAAGTACATTATAATTATCTGTTTTGGGGTATGGTTAAATAACAAAAGACAAGGAGAGGGCTGCTCTGCCTTAAAATTAATGGGGCTATTTTTGGTCCCACTCCGGCTCCGAATGAAGGTTGTGCTCCTCAGCAAGATATAGTTTCCCTGAATGAAGGTTGTGCTCCACAGCTATAATTGCAAAATGTAGCCAACCCCTATCTAGAAACTTGTATAGAGTAAAGAAAATTGGGTCCATAGTCTTTATCACATTACATTTTTACCACAAAAATAATACATATACCCTTTTAGAAGATATGGTAATGCTGGAGGAAAAAAATAGTTTTCCATATGTGCAATGCTCAGAGTAACTCAGTCTAAACAGATACATCAGGGATTGTTGAAAATATGTCCAAGTGCTTTGGTGTAGAATTTTCACGCGAGATAAAGATACACAAAATTTAACATAGGTATGAAAAATGCAGATTCAGCGTGCAAAAAAATTCCCTGATCCTTTGGCAAATTAAAAAATTCTACAAAATAATTGCTGCCTACGGTGCATATAGAAACATCTTACAGAGGAAATAATTTTTTTTTCTCTGTATTTACAAAAAGAAAATAGCAGAAGAGTTTAAATAGATTAAAACATGACTGCAGAAAATAGTCAGAAGCTCTAAATTATTATCTTACATTTTCTTATTACCTTACAGATTGTGACCTCCTTAGGAGTAAAGTCTCAGGGGCCGCATTATCATTGTGCGGACTGACATGATTCGCTGTAGCAGATCATGTCTAGCGTACATTGATAACATTCTCGTGAAATGCTTGTGCAATACCGCCCCCTGCAGAGTCACGGCCAATCGGCCACTAGCAGGGGGTGTCAATCGATCCGATTGTATCCGATGGGCTGATTGCTGTCTGCTGCCTCAGAGGTGGCGGACGAGTTAAGGAGCAGCTCATGCTCGTGCAGAAACAGCAGCATATGGCTGCCTTCGGGGAATGATAAATCAGCCCCTCAGTATGTAGTAAGCTCCTGGTTGGAGTTGCATTTTACCAGTAGACTGTAAGGTCTTGTTAAATATAGTGTAGAACTATACTAGCAGAATATGACTACGCAGGCGGTCCTGACGTCACAGTCATCATTAGGAAAGCTGAAGTCATTATTTCCATAACCCCTATCACATTTTCCTACCCATCTAACTGTGCATGAACATAAGGACATCAGCTCATTCCACAGGTGTTTTTGGAACATCTGTGGAATGCGATGACATAGCTTGCACATGCGCAGTAGGAAGGGTAGGAAAATTTGATAGAATACAGGCACTTACATATAAAGTACAATAAAGTGGTTATAAAGTTAATATAAACCAAATATTCACCAGATTATTGACTTCTCTGATAAAAAAGTTTACTAAAACATATGTAGTCAAACAACGTATTTCTTAGGTACTATTGTTTCCTTCTAGGTAGTTACATCACATAAGCTATTATATTTATTTACTTTTAATTGATGAACTATGCTACCTGAATGTTTCCAATATTAACGTATAATAATGGGGTTGATTCCTATCCTTCCGTTAGTATGTGCATTATACTACTAGAGTAATAACTGTGTACAGCAGGATCTTATATCACATAACTGTAAGCTTCTTAAGCATTTAATCACAGCGATGTCCTCTGTATGTCACCATTTTCAAGTGGTTTACAGGGCTATAGCAGTGAGGCTATTGCTGACAGTGGAGAGATTACGCTATTTCTGCATGACTCACTGCCTAAGGCAATGTTGTTCAACCGCGGTCCTCAAATACCCCTAACATGCCAGATTTTCATTATAGCTGAACTAGAGCACAGGTGAAAAAATCAGCTGATGGGTAAGAGCAGGTTAGTAACCATGGTTTCTGATCAGCTGATTATTTTACCTGTGCTCTAGTTCAGCTATAAGGAAAACCT
Source organism: Bombina bombina (assembly GCF_027579735.1). NCBI lineage: Eukaryota > Metazoa > Chordata > Amphibia > Anura > Bombinatoridae > Bombina > Bombina bombina. The sequence continues at coordinate 1,096,340,945 of NC_069499.1, forward strand.
GGCCTGTTGGGGCTACTTGAGGATTGCGGTTGAAAAACACTGCCCTAGGGTATGCAGAAATAGTGGTATAACTGATGTTAGTAAGACCCATGCTATAATACCCTTGTATACACAAATGGTTAAATAGGGGTATAACATTATACAGTACCACTAGACTAGAGGTCTTTGGAGCGGGGTAAATCATTTTACTTCTAGATAATGCATTATTTCGAGCAGAGTCTCATATCCCTTAGTTATAAGCTTTTTAGACCAGCTTGTAGCTATATAGCAATATAATAGATTGGAAATACTTTGGAGCAAGGGCTCATTGTATCATAGATTATACATGTCAAGGATATTAATTGTGTGCATATATACTATAGGAATATAATTTGTTTTTTAAAAGTGTGTAGAAAATTTAAAATGAAGAAAAACAGAATATTAATAGGGATAAAGTGAAAGGGATGGGAAGGGATGAGATCATTTGATATGGCTAAGGCAGCATAAAAGCTGAATATGCCATTGATTATATTACCAGGCTATAAACCATTTGAATCAGGTTGTACCTTCATATCCTAAAATTGTAAGATCATGAAGATTTTTGCAAAGATTTTTGCAAGACCAGAGACAAATATTTTAACATATTTGTATTATTCCATGCAGCTTTTGAAAGAACAAAAAATAAAATAAAAAACAAGCTAAACATAAAACAAAATAATATTTCAAGAGGCGCACAAACATGCAAATAATATGGAGTGCTAATACAGATTGCAAACGATACCGTTTTCATTTTTGCTCACAATCAACGGAAAATATATATGGTGTGAGCAGTAGTATAGTGACCTGTACACTACTCATATCAGATAGCGCAGATGCATAATTTTCCATAGATAATATATTTCTATGCGGGTTCACACTAAGGGGCATATTTATCAATCTCCTATTGATTACCTCAGTGGGTTTCTTCTTATCGCTGTCGGTCTGTAATACTGTATTATCCTGACCTTTTTTTCTATATCCTACCTCTAGCCCACCTCTATTCTTTCTCCTGACAGCCCTTTTCTTCACCTTCTTTTGATTTTTACTACCTAAATATCCTTTATTAGCACCACAGAGAGTTATTATTTAATTGCATTTGGTTTCATTAAAGGGACAGTAAACCCAAATTTTCAAATATGTTATTTCTATAAAGTTGCTAACGATATTTAGTTTGCACTGTAGCCTAATTCATTACTCTAAATCGTTTCTGAGCATTACTACTTACTTGTTTGATCTTTGCAGTTTAAAATGCCTGCCTGCCCCCTCCCCTATTTCGTCATCAAGATCCTAAGTTTGTTCAGTCCCCAGCTCTATGTCGGCTACTTCTCGTGAATGCACGCTCCTGGTTTTTTAACGCATGCGCATTGCGCTGCTAACACTAGGGGGAAGGAACTAAAAATACTTTCTCAAGTTCTGACACGTCTGATATTTCAGACGTACCAGTGTGCTGCCTGTCATCGTAGTTAACTGTGATGAACCGGCATTTTTAACTTGCTCCTGAAACTCATATAAACATACAATCAAAATCATAGTTACTACATAAGTATTGAAGTAACACAGTTTGCAATACTGTTTTAAAATACCATCTTATTGCTGTCACAGAAATAAGCCGTTTGCCCAGGAGGAGACGGACTTGATCGTACTGCCCAGAATAATTTATAGCAACATACTTATAACGATCAAGTCCGTCTCCTCCTGGGCAAACGGCTTATTTCTGTGACAGCAATAAGATGGTATTTTAAAACAGTATTGCAAACTGTGTTACTTCAATACTTAGTAACTATGATTTTGATTGTATGTTTATATGAGTTTCAGGAGCAAGTTAAAAATGCCGGTTCATCACAGTTATTTGTATGCTGTTATACTGCACAAAAAAACAATTATTGCCTTTTTTTCTTTCTTTGTAAATTTAAATATTTTTTGCTGAAATTTATGCATAATTATCAAGATTTTCAAAAAATGATTATCGTCATGTCCTAAAATATTTAATGTCAGACCTTTGTGTCCGTTATTTTGACTAGGAAGACTTATGTGTTTTAATTTCATCTGGGATTAGCAAACATTCTAGACACTGAAGCAACTCCGGTTTCTAGACTGGATGACAATACTTTTTCCTCCTCTGTTCTGTTTGTTTCATCTTCAAAGAAAATAATTCCAGAGGACATTGTGTCTGGTACAGTATTGAAGTAACACAGTTTGAAAAATACTGTTTTAAAAAAGCCTGTCCCATAATTCAGCTTTTTTATTGTTCTGCAAGTTGAAGCAACATTCCATAGCTATAAAAGCATGCGCCCACAACTGCTTGTTTAGTAAAGGATGTATGTATGATAATGTTACAAAGCACCGTGTGTTTGTGTCATAGCAGCTCTCTCTAAGGTATGCACAATGCATAAGTCTAGAATTTGTATGCAAAGATGATTGACACATACACAACAATTCTAGACATCTACACTGCGAGGAAATTGTTACGTAAATCAGACTGAGCCAGGACTAATTGTTGTTGAAATAAAACTTGGGAAGATATTAACGAATATACCCATCCTTTTGTAGTGTCTCGCTAATTAGGTTCTGTTCATAAATGGATGTAGCACTTTACATTGGTATCTCTAACTGAACAAACTACAGAGTTTATTCTATAAAAATGGACATAAGGGTCTATTGCCTATTGATAATAACTGCAGCCAACGACGGCTGAATACAGTGACTAATTAATAAGTTATCTGACTATTACTAAAAGGTGTGAGCCACGGACCACAACACGTTACTTGTCATATCGGTATAGTGCTGGAGAAACTGACTGGAAAGGATTTGCTACCATTTCTTCCATATAGAATAAACTCTGTAGTTTGTTCAGTTAGAGATACCAATGTAAAGTGCTACATCCATTTATGAACAGAACCTAATTAGCGAGACACTACAAAAGGATGGGTATATTCGTTAAAATCTATCTTCCCAAGTTTTATTTCAACAACAATTAGTCCTGGCTCAGTCTGATTTACGTAACAATTCCCTCGCAGTGTAGATGTCTAGAATTGTTGTGTATGTGTCAATCATCTTTGCATACAAATTCTAGACTTATGCATTGTGCATACCTTAGAGAGAGCTGCTATGACACAAACACACGGTGCTTTGTAACATTATCATACATACATCCTTTACTAAACAAGCAGTTGTGGGCGCATGTTTTTATAGCCATGGAATGTTGCTTCAACTTGCAGAACAATAAAAAAAGCTGAATTATGGGACAGGCTTTTTTAAAACAGTATTTTTCAAACTGTGTTACTTCAATACTGTACCAGACACAATGTCCTCTGGAATTATTTTCTTTGAAGATGAAACAAACAGAACAGAGGAGGAAAAAGTATTGTCATCCAGTCTAGAAACCGGAGTTGCTTCAGTGTCTAGAATGTTTGCTAATCCCAGATGAAATTAAAACACATAAGTCTTCCTAGTCAAAATAACGGACACAAAGGTCTGACATTAAATATTTTAGGACATGACGATAATCATTTTTTGAAAATCTTGATAATTATGCATAAATTTCAGCAAAAAATATTTAAATTTACAAAGAAAGAAAAAAAGGCAATAATTGTTTTTTTGTGCAGTATAACAGCATACAAATAACTGTGATGAACCGGCATTTTTAACTTGCTCCTGAAACTCATATAAACATACAATCAAAATCATAGTTACTAAGTATTGAAGTAACACAGTTTGCAATACTGTTTAAAAATACCATCTTATTGCTGTCACAGAAATAAGCCGTTTGCCCAGGAGGAGACGGACTTGATCGTTATAAGTATGTTGCTATAAATTATTCTGGGCAGTACGATCAAGTCCGTCTCCTCCTGGGCAAACGGCTTATTTCTGTGACAGCAATAAGATGGTATTTTTAAACAGTATTGCAAACTGTGTTACTTCAATACTTATGTAGTAACTATGATTTTGATTGTATGTTTATATGAGTTTCAGGAGCAAGTTAAAAATGCCGGTTCATCACAGTTAACTACGATGACAGGCAGCACACTGGTACGTCTGAAATATCAGACGTGTCAGAACTTGAGAAAGTATTTTTAGTTCCTACCCCCTAGTGTTAGCAGTGCAATGCGCATGCGTTAAAAAACCAGGAGCGTGCATTCACGAGAAGTAGCCGACATAGAGCTGGGGACTAAACAAACTTAGGATCTTGATGACGAAATAGGGGAGGGGGCAGGCGGGCATTTTAAACTGCAAAGATCAAACAAGTAAGTAGTAATGCTCAGAAACGATTTAGAGTAATGAATTAGGCTACAATGCAAACTAAATATCGTTAGCAACGCTATAGAAATAACATATTTGAAAATTTGGGTTGACTGTCCCTTTAATGATTTCCCTCAACAAGTTGTTATGACTATTTCATTTCAGTTTTTACTAGATAATATTAAATATATTTCTTATTTTAATCAACCTTGAATAAAACATCAGTCTAAACTATTATACATCTTTATGATCCTTTATGCTCCAAATGTCTTGTCTTTGTTTCACATTTTCCTTGTTGTTGGGAATGTCCTGATTAAAAAGTGAAAATAAAGTTACTCATCTTAAGCTTTCCCCACGGCCAGCCCTAGCCATTGTGGGGCCCAAGGCATAATGACAAAATGGGGCCCCCTGTCTCCCCGCCCCCAACTCGGCCCCCACAGTTTTTAAATAAAAAAAATGGGAGAAAAATAATGTAAGGTAATGCACAACATTTTATTAAAAACAAAAAATACAAATCCACAAATGTGGAGCAGTATAAACATTGTATATCTTGCAATATACCATTTGTACTATTGGAACTACAAGCATATTAAATACATTTATGAAATGTCTGTCGGGCCTGATCCGACAGTGCGGATCAGGTCCGACAGAGATCGCTGAATGCGGAGAGCAATACGCTCTCCGTATTCATCATTGCACCAGCAGCTCTTGTGCGGCCGCCAGCAGGGGGTGTCAATCAACCTGATCATACTCGATCGAGTTGAATTCCGGCGATTCCTGTCCGCCTCATCAGAGCAGGCGGACAGGGTTATGGAGCAGCGGTCTTTAGCCAGAAGCACGGGCCCTCAATCTCCGTCTGGAGCTTGATAGATAGGCCCCAAAGGTTACATGAAAAACTTCAGTTTGATATTACATTTTCATGGAAACTTAATTAGCATAAGTTACTACTCTTGGACAATAAAATAGATAAAGATAGTGGTTTGAAGTTATTCAGCAAATTCCCTTAAAAGGGACCTCAATATATACTTTGATAGTGGAATTATTCCTAGAATTTAAATAGTACAAGAATTATGCCCTCAGTCATCCCTGAGAGTTTAGCTGTTCATTTGTTGGAATGTTGATAAACTAGATAAGATAAAGATAGGCAAACACATGAACTTTACAGTTCGCAAATTGATAATGGTTTGAACACTACCTGATCAGTGGTCGTGAGACCGCACTATGGAGTAGATTTATCTATAGTCGAGCGGACATGATTCGCTGTAGCATATGCTGTCGGCATTTAACATTGCACAAGCATTTCTAGTGAAATGCTTGTGCAATGCTGCCCAGTGCTCACTCGCAGCCAATTGGCTGCTAGCAGGGGGTGTCAATCATCCCGATCGGATCGGAATGAATTCAGTGCGCCAACTAAAAGGTGGCAGAGAAGTTAGAGGGACACTGAACCCAAATATTTTTCTTTTGTGATTAAGATAGAGCATGCCATTTTAAGCAACTTTCTAATTTACTCCTATTATCAATTATCAAAACTTTGGACAGTACTTTTTTATCGGTGGATGAATTTATCCACTAATCAGCAAGAACAACCAAGGTTGTTCACCAAAAATGAGCCGGCATCTAAACTTACATTCTTGCATTTCAAATAAAGATACCAAGAGAATGAAGAAAATTTGATAATAGGAGTAAATTAGAAAGTGGCTTACAATTCCATGCTCTATCTGAATCACAAAAGAAAAAATTTGGGTTCAGTGTGTCAGGTTAGGTAAAGTCCAGAGTTAGACCCAAATGCTAGAATTAGGTTAATAACACCCTAGCACAGTGAGTATATACCAGGACCTGACCCTGCGACAGCTGTAGTTTAATATATACTCACAGTAATAGACTGGAAGATGACACAGCAGGGTCAGGAGAAGAAACTTCGTGTAGTAAGGGTTAATCAATAGAGTAATCAGGCAAGCAATGTCCAGCAACGTGTAATCAGGCAGGTAAGGGTTAACCAATAGAATAGTCAGGCAAGCAATATCCAGTAACGTGTAATCAGGCAGATAAGGGTTAACCAATAGAGTAGTCAGGTAAGCAGTGTCCAGCAACGTGTTATCAGGCAGGTAGGGGTTAACCAATAGAGTAGTCAGGTAAGCAGTGTCCAGCAACGTGTTATCAGGCAGGTAGGGGTTAACCAATAGAGTAGTCAGGTAAGCAGTGTCCAGCAACGTGTTATCAGGCAGGTAGGGGTTAACCAATAGAGTAGTCAGGTAAACAGTGTCCAGCAGCGTGTTATCAGGCAGGTTGGGGTTAACCAATAGAGTAGTCAGGTAAGCAGTGTCCAGCAACGATATCAGGTAGGTAGGGTATTAGGGTTCTGAATAAACAGGCACAGATTCAGAATATCAAAGGAATAAATTTGTACTCACAAAAGCCCACGAGTAAAACAAACAGGCACCGATGAGAGGAGACACCGGAATAAGAAGGCCTCCTGACGTCATCGGAAGGGCCGACAGGAACAGGGTTGCTAGGCAACCAATGAAAGCGCAACCGCGCTGAGGCAGAAGTAAAAAGAAGCGATCAGCAGCTGAGCGATCGCGACACAGTGTCCCTTTAAAGAGCAGCGTTCTTACGACCACTGCTTCATAACTTTGGTTTCAGGCAGCACATAATTACACCTAGTCTGCTGCCCTTCTTCCTTTATAAAGCATTGACTAAAATATATTATTAATTACGCTGCTTGCTGGTATTCTTGAGTTCCTACTGTATTGGGCATTTTATGTTAAATATAAGAGCATCTGAATTTCTTAGGGATTCTCCATAGTATGAATAAGGGCTCAAGTTGAATAAACAACAATAGGCCACTGTGTCACTGCCTAATATTACATTACACATCTTTCTGGTGATCAATACTGTACACATATTGTGTCATCTATTTAACCACTTCACAATCACAACAATGTCACTCAGATTCTGCTATTGTAACTTACGAAGAATTTGCAGCAAGCAACAGCACAATATACCAAATTACAGCAACATCAATTCAAATTTCTACATTATAAGAATGTGAAACATAGCAAGTTACAAAGTCTGAAGGTGTGTGTTATTACACATGACTAATGATTGATTATAAAGAGGGCAACTACTTTAGAGTCTCTCACCACACTGCTTGTGCTTAAAGCTTCTGCTTCCCCTTAACACCACACGTCCTCACCATGCCTCAGCCTGAGCCTCCGCCCTTCAGTTCCCCACCACCCTCTCATTCATGCAAGGAGCCGATTGATTGGAGAATTATAATATAATCATCCAATCAATCAGATTGTTGCTTCTTACAGCTACAACTGCCTCCTGAGTTCCTGGGCTTTCCTAGACGCAGTTCCCAGGGGGGAAAAATACCACCATAAAAAAACAAATAGCATTTTTTTTTTTTTTTTTAAATAAATAAAATGTTGAAGCAACCATTGGCACTAGCGTAGGGCCCCCATAAACACCTCGACCACCTTGCCCTAATGCAAGCCCAGGCTTTCCCTATTTACAAGAATGGTCACTTTCACTCACAGGATCTTTATCACCCTACATATAATAAATCTGTTTTGGCAAACTCAATCTTGGAACCCTTCCTCCCTCCAATCTTTCTTCTTGTTTTCCAAGATATTCTATACAATCCTCTGATGAATCCTCTGTGATAATTCAGCTATACCTTTAAAGAATTAGTCCTCTCTTCACCTTCTGGTATTTAAAGCTCCACCTTGCTACCAGTCTTTGCTGGATTATTAAAGCTGTTAGGTTGTCATAACCAAAGTCTCATAGCTAGCCTACCTACGATCTGTACTTGCTGAATTATTTACCTGTCTGAGAATCTGAAGCAATTCCTCTTCCTCGTACCTGTATTTTGGGTTTTCAAGTTGTAAATGAGCAGGTTCTTCTCCTTTCCTCACTACAGCTTGCCTTGTTGCGAGAAGGAGCCTCTGCTGCCTGCTGAAGTCATCAGCTATGGCCTGACTGTGCATCTCTCTCTGCTCACACTGCAACTGTGCTCCGCAGAAGCCTCTCTCTCCTATTCTGTTAAACTACAGAAAGCTACATCCAAGACCATTCTCCTCTCCAGGGTATATCCACTGCTTGATCCACAGTCTCTGAGTTACGGTAATACATCTCTCCCCTGTCAGTGTATCTGTGCTCCACAAAGCATTGGGGTACAAAGCACTATTTGACTAAAATAAGTCAGAGTGTCAAACCTTTAAACTAATATCTTCTTGGGTTTGTCACACTGTCACAAAACCATTATAAATTGTATTATAGTACAAATTCCATTTTATAAACAGGGATTTATAGAATAATCCAGCCAAAAATATGTGTTAGGATTGTCAATTCCTTTCCTCCTTCCCTATGGATTCTACACTCATTCCGCAACAGATCCAAAGTCTCTCAGATAGAATGAACATACTTTCCAATTCCTTTCATGAGCTTCAAGTTGAGAACCAAGCAGTTAAAGGACCAGTCAACACAGTAGATTTGCATAATCAACAAATGCAAGATAACAAGACAATGCAATAGCACTTAGTCTGAAATTTAAATGAGTAGTAGATTTTTTTTCTGACAATTTTAAAAGTTATGTCTTTTTCCACTCCCCCTGTACCATGTGACAGCCATCAGCCAATCATAAATGCATACATGTACCATGTGACAGCAATCAGCCATTCACAAATGCATACACACTTATTCTTGCACATGCTCAGTAGGAGCTGGGGACTCAAAAAGTTTAAATATAAAAAGACTGTGCACATTTTGTTAATGGAAGTAAATTGGAAAGTTGTTTAAAATGTCATGCTTTATCTGAATAATGAAAGTTTAATTTTGATTGAGTGTCCCTTTAAGGCTTGCCTCAGGGAGGTTCTTGCTGTGAAAACTACACTCACTGATCTTCACCCTGAACCACAGGTTTCCTCCCCAGAGAAATTCTCTGAAAATCGCTCCCAGTTCAGGGAGTTTAAAAACACCTGCTTGTTGATGTTCAATTTAAAACCTAACACATACCCAACTGATAGGTTAAGAGTTCTCACTATAATTTCTTATTTGAGGGGTGAACCCAGGGCCTGGGCAGACATCTTTTATGAAACTCAGGACCCCATCCTATGTTAACTAGACACCTTCCTAACGGCCATGTCTGCTTTTTATGACAACCCTTATAAGCAGGTGATGGCAGAGAACACACTTAGATCTCTTAAACAATTGAAAAATCAAGTTGAATCTTATATAACCCAATTCAAAATTTCAGCCAAGGATTCCCTCTAGAACAAGGTCTCATTAAAAAAAAACAGTCCCGCCTAGGCCTAGGCCTATCCGAGGACATTAAAGATGAACTTTCGCGTATTGTGTTACCAGATTCCTTAGAGGACATATATACTTTATCTACTAATATTGACAGGCGCCTCTGAGAAAGAAGGACTGAAAGAAGTTCCTTCAAAAAGCTTCCAGTATCATCCTATTACACCCCCAAGGATACATCTCAACCAATGGAAATTGGGTTTGTTAAGGGACCACTCACTAGCCAAGAAAAGAACAGGAGAAGGTCTTTAAACCTGTGAATGTATTGTGCTTCCCCAGGGCATGAGGTAAAGGACTGCCCTAATCTCGCCAAGCACACATTTGGTAAGAATTATAACCAGCTTCCTTGTTTAACAACAAAAACTCCTTCTATCCCATACTTACTAATGCCCTTGTCCTTACAGTGTGAACAACGCAAGATGACATCTGAGGCCATCATAAACACCGGGGCCTGCGGAAATTATATGAATTCAAATAAAATTCCTATGATTCCAAAGCATAACCCTGTCTCACTGAAGGTCATTGATGGTTCTTTCTTGTCCTCTGGTCCCAGTTTCTCATCAAACCATACCTCTCTTACTTCCCAAATTGGTCATAAATATTATTAGCTTTGATTTTATTCCTTCTCCTATGTTTAAAATTGTGCTTGGTATTAACTGGACTAAATTGCACCAACCTACACTTGATTGGAGCAACTTAAGCCTATCTTTTACTTCAACTTAGTGTCTTAAAAAATGCCAACCCACTACCACTGTCTTACATACTACTGACTCTAACATCCCATCTCATTATAATGATTTCACTAACATTTTTGACAGAAAAGAGGGTGAGTCCCTACCACCTCACATTCGAGCATAAATATCCCCTAAACATAGTGTCCGCAACATAAGCTTCCAAATTCTTCTTTATTTTAGGGGAGGATTCAATATACCGTATATCCGTTGTCAAAACCCGAACTGGAACACCTCAATTCCTACATTGACGATAACCTTAAGAAAGGATTTATTAGACATAGCACCTCACCAGCAGGTGCAGGTATCTTTTTCGTCAAAAAAAAAAGTCAAATCATTGCATCCTATAATAGATTACAGGGAGTTAAATAAGGTCACATGGAAAAACAGGTATCCTCTTCCCCTGAAACATGAACTCATTGAAAGGTTATGTGATGCCACAGTCTTCACAAAATTTGACCTTAGAGGTGCCTATAATCTTATAAGAATATTAGGACCCGGTATGGTCTTTTTGAGTATACAGTAATACCATTTGGCCTCTGTAATGCTCCTGCGACATTTCAGTTCTTGATCAATGACATATTTCGTGACATATTAGATGTTTATATAGTAGTTTATCTAGATGATATCTTGATATACTTACAGACCCTTGACGAACACAAGACACATGTACGCACAGTTTTATCCATGTTAAGGGAACACAGACTATATGTGAAACTAGAGAAATGTACTTTTGATGCTCATGACATATCATTCTTAGGTTACCATATCACTGCTGAATGAATACGTATGGAGGACAGTAAGGTCCTTGCCAATACGAATTGACCCATTCCTAATTCCAAAAAAGACATACAGTGTTTCTTAGGGTTTGCTAATTTCTACCGCAAATGTATCCCTACCTTTGCTATCCTACCTAAACCTTAACTGACCTGATGAAACTTCACAACCGGTTCCTTTGGACTACGTTAACACAGGAGGTGTTTGATCAGCTTAAATATAAGTTTTGTACTGCTTCCATCTTGCAGTTTCCAGATACAAACCATTAGTTCATACTTGAAGTTGACACCTCGGATTACGCCATTGGCGCAATCCTTTCTCAGAAAAAATCCTTCTTGGAACCTTTACACCCCGTTGCCTACTTTTCTAGAGGAATGACACCTGCAGAGGTCAATAATCCAGTACTTGAAAAAGAGTTGTTATCCATCAAGTGCTCGTTTGACCACTGACGTCACCTACTAGAGGGCACTGTGCACCCAATCATTATATATTCGGATCACAAAAACCTCCAATACCTCCAGTGCAACAGGACTCTAGGCAACTTAGATGGAGTTTGTACTTCTTTTGGTTCCAATACATTATCACTTATCGACCTGGGGTTAAAAATTGAAAGGCAGACGCCCTATCCAGAAAGGACATCAGACCTAAGCTCGCTACCACTCCATCCACTATCATACCCAAAGATACCTTTGTCGGTCTGTTAACTAGTCTCATTCTTAAGATAAAAAAAAGCTCAAATTGCTGATCCTGACAAACCTCTAGATGTATTACTTCCGAATCAGCAAGGTATTCTCTATAACAACAATCAGTTGTACATACCCCAAACTTTGAGATCTCTAATTCTCCAACTTACTCATGATTCTCCTCTTGCCAGACATATGGGAACTCAAATAACTTATAACCTTCTTAAACACTCTTATTGGTGGCCATCCATGTTCCAAACTGTTAAGGACTATGTAAGTGCATGTTCAGTTTGCGCCACAGCCAAACATTCCAGTCAACACCCTGCAGGGTTGCTCCAGTCCTTACCTATGCCACAAAAATTATGATGATCTCCCTATATCATCTACTTACACTACCATCTTTGTAGTGGTGGATGTTTTTTACAAGATGGCTTATTTTGTACCTTGCCAAGGATTACCCTCATCTAAACAGACATCCCACATGTTCGTCAAAGAGATTGTTCACCTGCATTGATTACCTAAAACTGTGATAAGTGACAGGGGAACCTAATTCACTTCTAGGTTTTAGAGACAGTTGTGTCAAGCACTACACATTGACCAGAGACTCAGCACATCCTTCCACCCCCAAACTAATGGGCAAACTGAGAGAACGAACCAGTGGTTGGAACAGTACTTAAGGTGTTACTGTTCTCACCAACAGGATTCATGGACTTCCTTTATATCTTTAGCTGAATTTGCTTACAATAACACTCTCAATTCCTCCACTGGTTACAGTCCTTTTTTCATTAACTACAGCATACATCTGCAATTCAGCCTTTTGCCCAAGTTAGATTCACCTTGCCCCCAAGTCAATGAGATGGTGGACAACATTAACCAAAACATCTCCTTTGTACTCACCAATATTAAAGAGTCTCAATCTTCACAACAGAAATACTATAACCTGAGACATAGGAAGCAACCCGAATACATGATTGGACAGGTTGTTTGGCTCTCTACAAAAAACTTAAAAATCCACAACCCTTTGTAGGAAACTTGGCAAATTATTTATTGGTCCCTTTCCCATTGTTGCCATCACAAATCCCGTTACCGTCACTCTCCAGCTACCTTCTACCTGCAAAATTCATCCAACATTCCACATCTCCTTAATCAAACCATGTATCTTGTCTCCTACTTGTCCTGAGCACCCTACATCTCTTTATGGTAATGGCCCTGACCAACAGTATGAAGTTCACAGTATTCTCGATTCCAGAAGGAGGTATGGATATTTGTACTATCTGGTACAGTGGTCTGGTTTTGGACATGGGGAGGACTCCTGGGAACTCCTGATCGCCCTTGCTCATAGAACCTTGCAGTGGTTCCTTTGTGGGGGGATTATGTGATACTTCAGCTATACCTTTAAGGAATTAGTCCTTTCTTCACCTTCCGATATTTAAAGCTCCACCTTGCTACCAGTCTTTGCTGGATTATTGAAGCTGTTAGGTTGTCATAACCTAAGTCTCATTGCTAGCCTACCTACGATCTGCACTTCCTGAATTATATACCTGTCTGAGAATCTGAAGCAATTCCTCTTCCACGTACCTGTATTTTGGGTTTTCAAGTTGTTAATGAGCAGATAGTTCTCCTTTCCTCACTACAGCTTGCCTTCGCTGCCTGCTGACATCATCAGCTATGGCCTGACTGTGCATCTTTCCCTTCTCACACTGCAACTGTGCTCTGCAGAAACATCTCTCTCCTATTCTGTTAATTTACAAAAAGCTGCATCCAAGACCACTCTCCTCTCCAGGGTATATCCACTGCTTGATCCACAGTCTCTGAGTTACGGTAATACATCTCTCCCCTGTCAGTGTATCTGTGCTCCACAAAGCATTGGGGTACAAAGCACTCTTTGGCTAAAATAAGTCAAACCTTTAAACGAATATTGTTTTATAAACAGGGATTTAGAGGAATCTTACATCCTCATCCTTTAGTCGATCGTTTCCTCTAACTGAAAGCTTGGATGATTTAAGGAAATGCTGGTCCCTTTAAGGTATTTCTTAAGTAGCAAGATCTCTAATGCAAAATTTATAGACCCTTGGCACAAAAACATGTTACACTTCCACATGGTGCCATAACTTGCTTTTATTTCCCGATGTAGGTCTAACATCTATTTCGTAAACATGTTCATATGTGTAGACTTTCAAAAAGAATTTGCATTAAAAAATTCAATTTCTAAATACCCATTCTGGGACATAGATTTGGTCTTCTACTTTTTACGAAATTGGAATTTCCCAATAACGTCCTTTCCCTTAAATAATGAACAGCTTGTTAACCCAGTTTCCTATCAGCCCCATGTACTAAAACGCTGTTGTGCACTGCTCATAGTTATTGCACAAAGTTATCCAATTGCATGAGAGCAGGGTCTGTCAATTCATTTTGCCAAATTAAGTATCCATTTATTTTTACACTCTGATGTGTGTTGTCAGTTGTCTTAAAGAATAGGAATCTATAACTTCACATCTTAAGTCTCCTTCATTTTTACATTTGTTAATTCCTTTCATTTCACCTCACAAGCCTGTATCATCTTCTTTTATTGATTCCTTCTATTATAGATTCCTTGCACATGGACCTTCACCCTGGTCTGCTTAACAGATGCCTATTTCTTCAAAGGACTTTTTTCCCTTCAGTTTGTAAAAAGAATTGTATAAGGTTTAGTTGTTGGTTAACATTTGTCATCCTTTTTCATGAATGAAGCTTCCTTTTACTTTTCATTTTTCAATTTTAGCATCAAAAAAGAAAGAGGATGATTGGTTACCTTTTGCAAAGTTTATGGTCACTATGATGAAGTTCACTGGTTGATTATTTCTTCATAAAGGTAGTATAATTAGAATTATATTACTAATGTGCAAATGTCTTGGAACAAAGTCTTCCATTACACTGTACTACTGCTATAATATTCTATCTGTGATACATATTAATGTATTTACACTTTTTTCTGATAATGGCAATTATTTCCTTGGGCAATATAAAATATACTATACATCACTAGCGGGGAACATATGTTGTAGTCGCTATTTGCTACAGATAATTCTGGATTTTCTGCCATTTTTTATAATTCAGACAAACAAGACAGAAGGCATTGAAAGGTAGTGTACAAATAAAGTGTGAATTATACAACACACCTTAGCATGTTTTCCCTTGTAACATGTTTCTTATCTTTATAAATTAACTTAATTTTCTTTGCGAAAGATCAGTCACTCTCATTCTTTTATTTTATTTGTTTATTTATTTATTTCTTTAGGATAACTTTTAAGTGTATTGCTGGTTTCAATCCAAACTGAAGTGGGTCCTTAAGAATATAGTGACAACATGCTCTAGAGTGTGATATAGGACAGAAAGAACATTAAAACTGGCAAGAGGACACTAGAGTATCACATATTTTATTTTTTAATGTGGATGATCACATTTCTTTAGACTTAACAAACTCAATAACAGACCCTTGTCTTATCACTGGGGCCTCTAAATTACCTTCACATGTATTAGTTAAAGGGACATTGTACACTAGGGGGCCTATTTATTATAGTGCAAGCGGACTTGATCCGATATTGCTGATCATGACGGCTGCATATTGATAAATGCCGACAGCATACGCATTCTGGTGAACTGCTGGTGCAATACCGCCCCCTGCATGGGTATCCCAGCCAAATATCAATAACAATGCTAAAGTTTTTAAAAGGTTTTATACTGGATTTTTAGATCAGCATCTTTGCATATTCTTCTTTTTAATAGCGTCTATTACATACAGTTATATTAAAATTGGTGTTTACTTTACTTCGATTATCAAATTCCCTTTGTTCTCATGGCTTTTATTTTTGCTGTATAGCTGAACAAATAACACAGAGAAACAAAGTTTCAATTCATGTCATGTCACTACTGATTATTCCATACTACAAGTAAAAGAAGGCAGCCTCCAGCAGTGAGCAAAGTGACTTTTATTTTTAAACACAGGACCTGCCTTTTACTTGAATTGTTTGGGCTTGGTCAGCCCTCTCCGTGCACTAGTGAGTAGTGGGTGCTGTATCCATCTTTATTCATTTGAAGTATATTCCATACTACACACTATGGGGCATATTTATCAATGTGTGAACGGACATGATGGGGTCAATTTAACATGGTGCGGACAGACATAACCCGCTATAGCGAATCATGTCTGCCGCACATTGATAAATGCTGACAGCATACGCTGTTGGCATTTATCATTGCACCAGCAGTTCTTGTGAACTGCTGGTGCAATACCGCCCCCTGCAGATTGGCGGCCAATCGGCCGCTAGCAGTGGATGCCAATAAACCCGATCACATTTGATCGGGTTGATTTCTGTCTGCTGCCTCAGAGCAGGCGGACAAGTTATGGAGCAGCGGTCTTTAGGTCCATACGGAGCTTGATAAATATGTCCCTATGGGTTTATATAATGAGTATTCTGCTTTAATTAAATACACTAGAAGCGTGGCTAATCTCTGATATTTAAAAAAATGTCAATCACTGTGTACAGTGTAAAATATAGAAAGGACAACATTCAAAATGTTAGGTAGGTAGGTCACAAAATCAGTTTTGTTCATAGTAGCTCCATTTAATTGATACAATCATACTTGGCCCGCTAGTATTTGGTGGCAGTGCGCTACTTTCAGGGTTCTAATTAGTATGTTTATCAAATGGCTAAGCCATCAGGCAGTTTCTGATCTCAGTCCTTATAACACTGGTACTTATACTGCAAAGTTAGCAGTGTTAAAGTCTATTCAAAATTAACTCGAACCCTCCCTAACATTAATAAACCTAATAACAACTTACCCCACTGTAAAAAAATATCTGTATTTATCATGCTGTCCCAAGCCTCCCCACTGTAATTAAATCTAACCTCAACCTCACCAAATGCGATTAGCCCTAGCCGCGCTAACCTGGTTTCCTCTCAATCCAATTAACAGTATCTCCCACTTATGTGATCTCCCCGTCACATACAACAAAAGCTAAGCCCTGTAAGCTACATAAAAAGTATAAACTTCATGTGAAATAAAAAATAAGCTTTACTTAATTTACTATTCCTAATGTCTTTAGCCTCTTCTGACCACCTGCAAGAGACTCCTCTGCTGAGTACCCCCATTAATGGAAAGCTGAGTCCCCTCCATTAATGGAAAGCTGTTGCTTACAAGCAAATTGTACTTCTTTATGGCAGGTTGATAATACAAAAAGTTATGCAGAGTCACTATAGAGTTAAAACAAACAAGCCAATATAATAGTCCAAGAGATTAGTGCATTACTGAATACCCAAGACACTCCAACAAAGTTGTACTCCAAATTGCATTGAAGCATTAATTGTATGACTTTAATTAGTATGAATAAATGAATTATGATTATGAATTCATTGAGTGATGAATAAAGGATATTTTATTGCACTTTTTATGCCTTAAAATAACAACACAAATAATAACCACCTATATAAAAGGCCCATTAATATTTACATCTATTTTGAAGCCCTCATATACATTTGAATAGCATGCTCAAATCTCTAGCCAGAATAAGTAAGTTTATTCAGTATTCATTTTAAATTATTTCCCAGCATTATGTTACATCAGAATTTAATGCTCTAACTGTAAAATAAAAATCAGCTCTCGGGGATCCTGATCCAGTTGGATACGAGTGCATGTCAATACTATCTAGTAGAGAATGCATTCCTTTGAAACGACAGCTAGCTGAATGCTAAACAGACACAAGTTGTGCTCATGCCATTGAAATACAGTGTTTTGCATATGCCGTTATTATGTAGGAAAATGGAATTTTAATTCACTAGCAGTAATTATGCTATAATGAGTCCCTAGGAGCTGCTCTCCTTATTACTGTTTTGTTATTGAGAGCTATTTGGAAAAAACACTATTAAAATGTGTATGCAAGTTACATTGATTCATTCTGCATTTTAGTGTTTATTGCACAAATCTATCACTTGAAAAGCTAGAGTTTGCGTGGGACCATTGTCCGATTTCATTGGGGTCCTCAAATGGCCCATTTGAAATCAAAATTGTATGCAACTCAACTGCATTTTAAACTGTCTTGCAAAATAATATTTATATACTATATCCTCTTTATTTAGTATGTGTCAAGATTGCAGATGAATGTTCAGTTAAAGGGACATTATGCACTAGATTTTTGTTTACTTTAATGTTTTGTAGCCTATATATATATATATATATATATATATATATATAGCCTATACAGATTTTTTTTTAAAAAATATAGATTTGCTTTTTTTTTTTTAAATAACTTTGTGCTGATTTTCAGTCTCCTAACCAAGCCCCAAAGTTTTAGAAGAATACTGATGTATACCTACTCCAGCTTGCTCCTGATTGTGTAAAGAGTCTCTTCATATGCAGAGGAAGGGGAGGATCTGCTTTTTTTTTCTATAGAACCACTTGCAGTTGGTGTTACAGCTAATCTTATCAACAGAGCTAAACTGCTTCTTAGTAAGTTTTTAAAAGGTTTTATACTGGATTTTTAGACAGTATCTGTGCATATTATTCTTTATAGTAGTGTCTATTTCATGCAGTTAAATTCAAATTAGTGTATACTGTACCTTTAAGGAAGGAATGCATTGAATAATCTAGTTATTAGTATTTTCCATGAAATTTCAGATAACTCATTAGATAATTATCAGATAACATATCAGATCAATATAAAAACAGATTTATGGCCTTTATAAATTAACAGCCCTTTGAAAATAAAAGAATTGTAATCTCCAGTTCCACATTTTCTGTTTAAACTTCCCGATAATTAAAGTTTATTAAACTATAGTATGGTAACGGCAGTAGAACAATTGTAAAGTACAGTAATTCTTAGAAATATTTACCTGCCAAACAACAATCTCTAACTTTCTTTTAAGTTGTGGTTCCTCTTTCTACTAACCACAATTACACTTTAAATATTCCCCCACACAACAAATACAAAGGTTATTTAATATTATAAACCCAAATACACAATTGTTTCATTCATATAGCAGATTTAATAGCAAAGAGAAGATTTTTCCAGTATAGCACCATATTTCTATTCTGTTTTCAAAACTGCCCATATATTGTTCATCAAGACTTTGGGCCCGATTTATGAAAGTGCGAGTGGACATGATACGATGTAGCATATCATGTCTGCCGCACATCGATAAATGCCGACAGCATACGCTGTTGGCATTTATCATTGCACCAGCAGTTCTTGTGAACTGCTTTTGCAATGCTGCCCCCTGCAGATTTGCAGCCAATCACCCGCTAGCAGGGGGTGTCAATCAGCCCAATCATATAGGATCAGGCCGATTGATGCCCGCAGCCTCAAGTTATGGAGCAGTGGTCTTTCGACCGTTACTTCATAACTGCTGTTTCTCGCGCGGAAACAGGGGCACAAGCTCAATTCGGAGCGTAATATTTCGGCCCCTTTGAATCAACTTTATCAGTCTAAGAATGGAACTGCAAATAGACACACAATATGAACAGGAAAATAGACCAGTGGGACATATTTATTAGCGTAAAGGTTAACAATTCACATTCTTACCCATTTCATTCAGATTGATCCATGTGTCTTCAGATAAATCACCAGCATATCCTTTGCATTCCATGTACAGATTTACCCTATGTTGTCATTATTTAGCAGAATATATTGACAGCAGAGGTTTCTCTTCAGAATTTAGAAAAGCTTTCCTTTTTCCATGCACCTTAATATTTCATACTACAACCAAATAATACAGATTCACATACTTCATCAGTAGGGATTGGTGAATGTGTTTAAAGTGCAATTCGCTTGGTAGAACGAAAAGTCCTGTGGACATTTGTTTTGGAGAATCAAATGTTGCTAAGAATAAAAAAACATTACAATTCGGTAATCAAATGTTATTTCCGGTTTTCGAATGTTACTTTTGTTTTTGAATATACACATTCAAAATTTTGAATGTAACATTTGATTTAACAAATACTATTTATAAGTTCAATAGTTTCATGTGGTAGGGAATTTACTAAATTGATACATAATAGATACAAATATATCAATTTGAATGTTTCTATCTCGAATATTGCATAATTTGAATATTACATTTAAAGAGAGCAGTAGAAATACTATTACAAATATAAAGATTTTAATTTTTCAAATTTGAATATTGCATAATTCAAATAGAATTATTAGAAAAATGTGAATCCAATATTACAATTAGAGAAAGAATTAGAAGTACTACTACATTAAATTAATGTTAGAATATTGTGCAGACATTCGAAATGAAAAACGAACAAGTGTGCTAAAATTAATTTAATTTTTCGACTATTGCAAAACATTAGCCCATCCCTGTTCTTCACTAGTCCATTCCTTGTAACCTACTCCTATACTCATAAATGTTGTCTAAACATTTAGGGCCAGATTACGAACGGCATGCTAACTGTTTCGTGCAAGCAATATTGTGTTTATTGCAGCTGTTGGCACACATCAGAAAGAGCTCTCGTATTACAATTGAAAAGTAAAAGTGAACGTGTGAGCGCAATCAAGACTTACGCTAGAATGATTACAGCAACCTCATAGCGCTAGTTAGCAGTTACGCAAAACACTAAAGTGTCACAAAACACATCAAAAATCCATTGAAAAGTAAAATTGCACTCATAATAACACTATCTAATAAAAATTATTTAAAAAATAAAGATATAAGGTCTCAGGTTTTAGGAAAAAAAAGCATAAATAAAGAAAAAATATTTATTTATATGTGAGTACATATGTATTTATATGTATTTCAGACATATATACACATATAAACACATAAATACATATGTATACATATATATATATAAGTGCATTGGAGTTCTTTGCTAACAAGTAGATGAAAACATGTAAAAGCATATTTATGCAATATTTATTTTTAATAAAGTGTTATACTGTGTATTTACTGTAAATATTTCAAATTCCAATGTTCTGCACATAGTAGAATATGTTCTATGTATTTTTAAGTAAAAAAAAAAATTATATATATATATATATATATATATATGTATATATCTATACCTATATATAACCATGTATATATATATATAATATATATATATATATATATATATATATATATATATATATATATATATATATATATATATATATATACTGTGTGCAGAATTATTAGCAAAATGAGTATTTTGACCACATCATCCTCTTTATGCATGTTGTCTTACTCCAAGCTGTATAGGCTCGAAAGCCTACTACCAATTAAGCATATTAGGTGATGTGCATCTCTGTAATGAGAAGGGGTGTGGTCTAATGACATCAACACCCTATATCAGGTGTGCATAATTATTAGGCAACTTCCTTTCCTTTGACAAAATGGGTCAAAAGAAGGACTTGACAAGCTCAGAAATGTCAAAAATAGTGAGATATCTTGCAGAGGGATGCAGCACTCTTAAAATTGCAAAGCTTCTGAAGCGTGATCATCGAACAATCAAGCGTTTCATTCAAAATAGTCAACAGGGTCGCAAGAAGCGTGTGGAAAAACCAGGGCGCAAAATAACTGCCCATGAACTGAGAAAAGTCAAGCGTGCAGCTGCCAAGATGCCACTTGCCACCAGTTTGGCCATATTTCAGAGCTGCAACATCACTGGAGTGCCCAAAAGCACAAGGTGTGCAATACTCAGAGACATGGCCAAGGTAAGAAAGGCTGAAAGACGACCACCACTGAACAAGACACACAAGCTGAAACGTCAAGACTGGGCCAAGAAATATCTCAAGACTGATTTTTCTAAGGTTTTATGGACTGATGAAATGAGAGTGAGTCTTGATGGGCCAGATGGATGGGCCCGTGGCTGGATTGGTAAAGGGCAGAGAGCTCCAGTATGACTCAGACGCCAGCAAGGTGGAGGTGGAGTACTGGTTTGGGCTGGTATCATCAAAGATGAGCTTGTGGGGCCTTTTCGGGTTGAGGATGGAGTCAAGCTCAACTCCCAGTCCTACTGCCAGTTTCTGGAAGACACCTTCTTCAAGCAGTGGTACAGGAAGAAGTCTGCATCCTTCAAGAAAAACATGATTTTCATGCAGGACAATGTTCCATCACACGCGTCCAAGTACTCCACAGCGTGGCTGGCAAGAAAGGGTATAAAAGAAGAAAATCTAATGACATGGCCTCCTTGTTCACCTGATCTGAACCCCATTGAGAACCTGTGGTCCATCATCAAATGTGAGATTTACAAGGAGGGAAAACAGTACACCTCTCTGAACAGTGTCTGGGAGGCTGTGGTTGCTGCTGCACGCAATGTTGATGGTGAACAGATCAAAACACTGACAGAATCCATGGATGGCAGGCTTTTGAGTGTCCTTGCAAAGAAAGGTGGCTATATTGGTCACTGATTTGTTTTTGTTTTGTTTTTGAATGTCAGAAATGTATATTTGTGAATGTTGAGATGTTATATTGGTTTCACTGGTAAAAATAAATAATTGAAATGGGTATATATTTGTTTTTTGTTAAGTTGCCTAATAATCATGCACAGTAATAGTCACCTGCACACACAGATATCCCCCTAAAATAGCTATAACTAAAAACAAACTAAAAACTACTTCCAAAACTATTCAGCTTTGATATTAATGAGTTTTTTAGGTTCATTTAGAACATGGTTGTTGTTCAATAATAAAATTAATCCTCAAAAATACAACTTGCCTAATAATTCTGCACTCCCTGTAAAACAGAAATGTCTTAAAATGTCAGTGTTACTGTGCTTTTAAATGACCATATACATAACAGATATATGTGGTGCATATGTTTATATATTGTGAATGTATTGAGAGGAAAAAGTCAATTTTCCTATAATCAGTTCATACACATATGTTCAGTGGTGTAAATGTGTTTATGGTGCCTACTAGGTACTGTGTATTTATTGAGAGTAGTAGTACTGTAAAAACAAATCCTGGAATCATTCCATACACATATGCCCAGACAATGCATGAAACTCACAGAAAGTAACAGTACTCCAAAGCCAAATAAATAATACCTCATTGTATATATATATATATATATATATATTAGTTGAAGTATTTAATTCCCCATAAAGTTTTAATACAAGGACCATACCTTTTTTAACCCTAAAAAAAACTAGAAACTCTATTATAAACTCTATTATATTAATTTCTTTACACTAGCTAATAGTTTCAATCATAATAATTTAGTGAATTTCTACATCATTACATATAAATAAATCACTGTTGTTTGCCAAATAAAAAAGGAAACAAGTACTATAGATATATTTTCAGAATCAGTTTGCTTTTTATTTAGCATTTTTTTGAAAGAACCTTATTATTTATTTGTATATTTACTTTTTGCACCAATCCAGATCATTTTAGCCTATTACAATATTATGCCTTCCATAATCTCAAGTACAAAAACACACATGTGAATATCTACAAAACGTAAACAATAAATTAGAAAGCATATTCACATAGTCTGAGTGAACTAATAACAGAAAGCAGGGATAGGTACATATGCAAACATAGTAAAAGCGTCTAGAAATGAGTCTGTTAAAAGCTATAAAAAGTAATTATTTAATTAGTGCGTCACTTGATGACCCTTTGGGACAAAAATAATTATTGCTAATACAAAAACAAACAACCTGTCATAATAAGATTACAACTAGCTCAAATGTACATTATTTCTGAAATACCTGTCTATTTGCTCTACAGATGTAGTAAAACGCTTCTTTATTCTTACCTGTTTTTTCAAGTCAGACAGGTTTGAGGAGGCCATAGGGTGCTTGTCGGTTGTACTTCAATCCAACGTGTTGTGCAATAATATAAACTTTAATGGAAATGTTAAAGTAAACAGCAATATAAAATAAAAAACTGAAGTTTAAGCTGTAATGATCAAAGACTGCCTGTTTCACTAGCACTGAAACTAACTGCATGCAGATTGATTTATGTAAGTAACTTCCTTGTTTAGTTGCAACAGAACTTCCTTGTTAGTTTCTTATGGACTGGGGGGAAAATAACAAATCCCTGTGATTCCTGTGGTGTTTTTACCTAGTTCATACATCGTTTCTTTGAACATTTTTCCTTTTTAAGTTCTCCCTTATAACTTTTAGCAGTTAACAAATACATGTTGATCTACTACAAGCAACAGCAGAAAATAGAAAAATATAGCATACATAATACATATTTATTCTTCCTGGGTGCTGTTTTTTATCTATCTATCTATCTATCTATCTATCTATCTATCTATCTATCTATCTATCTATCTATCTATATATATATATATATATATATATATATATATGTATATATATATATATATATATATGTATATATATATATATATATATATATATATATATATATATATATATATACCCCGCTCATACAGCGGGTTAGGGACCAGAGCCCCGCTATAAAGTGAAAACTGCCTTAAAGTGAAACAATATACATATATTAGCTGTGCAATAGTGCTACGTTTAGTTTAACACTAGCACAGTACAGTATTCAATAAATACTGTACCAGTAAATAGTGACAATTACTGTAGTAAAATTTGCCAGACTATAACACTGAGACACAGATTGCACTGTAATGATGTAAACAGAGTGAACTAGACATAACAAAATGGTGCCAGACACTTTTCTCACAATCTCACAATGACTACAGCACTGTTTCAAAATCCTTGGAGTTTGAACTTCAGCTCCACAAAGCGCTGTATTAGCGAAGCGCTGTAACGTGAAGCTCTGTAAAGTGAGGTATACATGTGTATATATATATAAAATATATATATAAAAATGTATAATCCAATCGTTGGTTTTGGCACTCACATAAAAATAAATCCTTGTAAGACCTGTGGTGCTCTTCATAAATAATCATACATGTTCTAAATTTAAAAGCTTAATGTCACCGGGAATTAAAAGCTTAGTGTACTTTATTTAATTATATATAGTGACGTTTTAGGACATAGAGGTAAGGGAACTTGTGGTAGGTGGGCCACCAGAGTTTTGTGGGTGGAGCCATAATGGGTGTACTTGGAACTTGTTTTTTTCATAGGTAGAGTTGAGGTGTGTCCAGGGTTAATTCAGACATGTGCCCTGGGCGTAGCTTGGACAGTTTCTAAAAAAAACTATACATGTGTCCTGGTCAGAAAAGCTGTGGGCAGAAAGGTGGACAGAACTCTCAATCCATTACAATCCTGCAGGATCTAACATGTTTGAGATGTCTGTATATTTAAACTTTTTATGATTTCATGTACAAATAATTAATCAGTTAATGTATTAGAACAAAAGTTTATATTAAAACTTTGCTTTTAGAACATATATATATATATATATATATATATATATATATATATATATATATATATACAATATGCACACACACGCTAAATCATATGCCTTTAACACATATATGCCTTTAAGAGTATTGTGTTTAAGAAATAAGTTACACTTGTATTCTCTTCTGTTCTCATAGCAGATGAGCTTATCTAGAGAGTGGGATGTGACATTCCAAAAGACAGATAGTGCTAGGCTAGGGTGAGAATATTTGCTTGTTTTTAGAGCACTCTTATTTTGCTAAAACCCTTGACACTTATACACTAATAGTTTCATTATTAGAATTGCCAAGGGGGACTTTTTTTGGGGGGTAACATCTTGGAGAGAAGTCTTATACAGCACTGGCCTGTATTCCACTGAATGACGACTCTAAGCACTGTTGCATGATATTAATACCCTATCTAAAAACCTTAAGATAAGTAATGTGTTTATAAGTATTCTAATCACTGCTTAATGTGTGTTAACGCACTCACAGGTAGTTTATGAGTTATGCACGCTAAAGGGAATTTAACGAACGCAACAAAATTTGCGTTATTTCACCTTCTATAGCGCAGCCATTTCAAGTTTTGAAACAGCCGCCTTGTGCGTGCGATATGGTTGCGTTGAGCTCCATACCGCACAAAATACAAGCGCTGTTTTGACGTGCTCATGCACGCTTTCCCCATAGACATCAATGGGGAGAGCGAGTTAGAAAAAAACCTAACACCTGCAATCGCTGAATGAATAGCTCCGTAACGCAGCCCCATTGATGTCTATGAAGAAAAAAAAGTACAGTTTAAACCTAACACCCTAACATAAACCCTAAGTCTAAACATCTCTAATCTTCCGCCCCCGACATCGTCGACACCTACATAAAGTTATTAACCCCTAATCTGCAGCTCCCGATATCGCCGCTACCTAAATAAATCTAATAACCCCTAATCTGCTGCTCCCGATATCGCCACAACCTAAATAAATCTATTAACCCCTAATCTGCCGCTCCTGGTATCGCTGCCACTATACTAAAGTTATTAACCCCTATTCCCTCGCACCTCAACATAACCCACACTATAATAAATCTATTAACCCCTATTCCACCGCTCCCCGACATCGCCACCACTAAATAAAGCTATTAACCCCTAAACCTCTGGCCTCCCACATCACTACCACTAAATAAACCTATTAACCCCTAAACCGCCAGCCCCCACATCGCAGCAACCTAAATTAAACTATTAACCCCTAAACCTAACCCTAAACCTAATACCCCCTAACTTTAAAATAATTAAAATAGAGCTAAATAAAAGTTACAATTATTAACTAATTAAAGGGACAGTCTAGTCCCAAATAAACTTTCATTATTCAGATACTGCATGTAATTTTAAACAATTTTCCAATTTACTTTTATCACCAAATTTGCTTTGTTCTTTTGGTATTCTTAGTTGAAAGCTTAACCTAGGAGGTTCATATGCTAATTTCTTAGACCTTGAAGGCCACCTCTTTTCAGAATGCATTTAACAGTTTTCACCACTAGAGGGTGTTAGTTCATGTTTTTCATATAGATAACACTGTGCTCATGCACGTGAAGTTATCTGGGAGCAGGCACTGATTGGCTAAACTGCAAGTCTGTCAAAAGAACTGAAACCAAGGGGCAGTTTGCAGAGGCTTAGATACAAGATAATCACAGAGGTTAAAAGTATATTCATATAACTTTGTTGCTTATGCAAAGCTGGGGAATGGGTAATAAAGGGATTATCTATCTTTTAAAGCAATAAAAATTCTGGTGTAGACTGTCCCTTTAATACCTATTTGAACTAAATACATACCTGTGAAATAAAACCTAAGCTAGCTACACTATAACTAATAGTTATATTGTAGCTAGCTTAGGTTTTATTTATATTTCACAGGTAAGTTTGTATTTATTTTAACTAGGTAGACTAGTTAGTAAATAGTTATTAACTATTTAATAACTACCTAGTTAAAATAAATACAAACTTACCTGTGAAATAAAACCTAAGCTGCCTTATACTAAAACCTACCATTACAAAAAATAGAAAACACTAAAATTACAAAAAAAAAAAAAACTACCATTACAAAAAATAACAAACTAAATTATTCAAAATAATAAAAATTATTCCTATTCTAATACCCTTTAAAAAAAATAAAAAACCCACCCCAAAATAAAAAACCCTAATCTATAATACACTACCAAGGGCCCTTAAAAGGGCCTTTTTGTGGGCAATTAAAGGGGCATTTTGTAGGGCATTGCCCTAAAGATAACAGCTCTTTTCATGCAAAAGAAAAAATAAACACCCCCTAACAGTATACAAACCCCCACCCCCCAAACACACAAAATAAAAATAAAGTAAAACCTAATCTACCCATTGCACTGAAAAGGGCATATGTATGGGCATTCAGATCTTTTTCCCTTCCTTAAAAGGGCATTTAGCTCTTTCATGAAATGCCCAACCTCTAATCTAAAAATAAAAAACCACCCCAAAACGAAAAAAAAAACATTACACAAAATAACAAATGAATTATCCAAAATAATAAAAATTATTCCTATTCTAATACCCATTTAAAATAAAAACACCCCAAAATAAAAGAAACCTAATCTAGAATAAACTACCAATAGCCCTTAAAAGGGCCTTTTGTAGGACATTGCCCTAAAGATATCAGCTCTTTTTCTGAAAAAAATACAAAGACCCACTAACATTGCAAACCCCCACCCCCCAACCCACAAAATAAAAAAAAATATCTAAAAAACCTAATCTACCCATTGCCCTGAAAAGGTCATTTGTATGGGCATTGCCCTGAAAGGGGCATTCAGTTCTTTTGCTGTCCTTTAAAGGGCATTCAGCTCTTTTAAGAGTGCCCACCCTAATCTAAAAAAAGAAACACCCCAAAAATCCTTAAAAAAACCTAACACTAACCCCTCTTTAGGTACTCACAGTTGTTGAAGTCCCGCTTGAACAATCTTCATCCCGGCGGCTCCATCTTCATCCAGGCGGCTCAATCTTCAACCATCGTGGGACCGGCATCTTCTTCATCCCTGCGGAGGAAGAGTGGTCGATGTGCGGAGGCAGAGGTCCAGGCGAAGGTCCAAGGCATAGGTCCAGGCGAAGGTCCAAGGTGGCGGTCCAAGGCGGAGCCACCTGGATGAAGACCTCTCGCCGCCTGGATGTCTGGCCTTCAGGAACTGTAAGTGGATCTTCGGGGGATAGTGTTAGGATTTTTAAAACTTTTTTGGGTGTTTTTTTTTAGTTTAGGGTTTGGGCTTTTCTTAAAAGAGCTAAATGCCCTTTTTAGGGCAATGCCGATACAAATGGGTAGCTTAGGTTTTTGTTAGAGTTAGGTTTTTTATTTTGGGGGGTTGGTTGGGTGGTGGGTTTTACTGTTAGGGGGTCTTGTGGTTTTATTTACAGGTAAAAGAGCTGTTTAACTAAGGGCAATGCCTTACAAAAGGCCCTTTTAAGTGATATTGCTAGTTTATTGTAGGCTATGGGTTTTTTTTATTCTGGGTCTGCTTTTTATTTTTATATTGCTATTAGATTAGGTGTGATTCTTTTTTATTTTTGATAATTTCGTTTGTTATTTTTTGCAATTTAGTATTTTTTGTAATTAGATATTTTGTAATTTTTATAGTAGTGTTAGGATTTTTTGTATGTGTATTTTAGTTTTCTTTAATTGGTATTTAGTTTAATTTTAGTTTAATAGTTAGTTTAAACTTAGTTTTTTTAATTTGACAGGTAAGTTTTAATTTAATTTAAGTTAGGGAAATTGTAATTTTAATATAAAGTTAGGGGGCGTTAGGTTTAGGGGTTACTAGTTTAAATTAGTTTATTGCGATGTGGGGGGCTTTTGGTTTAGGGGTTAATAGTTTAATTTAGTATATTTTGTTGTGGGGGCTTCTGGTTTAAGGGTTAATAGTTTAATTTAGTATATTTAGTTGTGGGGGCTTGCGGTTTAGGGGTTAATAGGTTTATTATAGTGGCGGCTGTGTCAGGGAGCGGCGGAATAGGGGTTAATATCTTTATTATAGTGTTGACAATGTTGGCATGTGGGGGAATAGGGGTTGATAACTTTAGTATAGTGGTGGCGATATCAGGGGGCGGCGGAATAGGGGTTAATAAATTTTATTAGTGGCGGCGATGTCGGGAGCGGCAGATTAGGGGTTAATAACTTTAATACAGTGTTTGCGATGTGGGAGGGCCTCGATTTAGGGGTTAATAGGTAGTTTATGGGTGTTTAGTGTACTTTGTAACACTTTAGTTCTGAGTTTAATGTAACAGTTTTGTTGCGTAAAACTCATTACTACTGCTCTCAGATTGCGAAATGGATCTTGTTGTTATAGGGTGTAACACAAGCTTTTTAACCTCACCGCAAAACTCGTAATGGCTGCGCTATGGAAGACCCTTGAAAAAACTTAAATTTTATGAGTGCGGGAGTGACATTGCGTTACAGTCTAAAAGGCTTGCAGTACAGCTATACTGACATGACTTGTAATGGCTGCGGTGCTGTTTTAATGCTGAAATTACCATTTTTTCAGCGTTAAAACCCGAACGCAAAACTTGTAATCTAGGTGTAAGTTCATAATAAACACTGTTATTATTCTACTGCATTCTTGTGTGTCAGTTTCCCTTTTTCAGTACTATAGTGAGATCTAGTTTGTGCCTCCCAAGCACCAGGACAAAACAGAACATAGTGGTTTTTGCACTCTCACCATCCAATATCAACTTCCAGGGTACCAGGGTGTCGTCAACTGTAGAACAACAAAGGATCCACACGAACTGGATTTTTTGAATAAAGTGCTTGGTTTTTAAAAAAAATATATATATAAATACCAGTCTAAGGAAGGTGCTAATACCCATAAATGTCAACAAAATAATTCATTTTTGAAGTTCAGTCAAATTTGATTCTCCATCCAGATAAATTAATCTAAGAGAGTGCTAACTTATTTTCAATTGTATATCTATTTATCTATCCAAACATATTTGCCCATGATTCATATATTACAATTGTAAGTGATCTGTTGCTCTACTTTAAATGTATAATGTAACCATCAAGGGTAGGTGCTAATTTATTTTGCTGTTACAAATTGCTCCATAATTAATAAGTCCATCTAATTTACGTTTCCACTTCCTTACAGTCCCCCTTCCAAAATGTTACAAAGTTTTTTTCTAACAGACGTGTCTTTGAAGATTATTTATGATAGACTGCTAAATTATGCTCTGCCAGTCATAACAGTGGATTCCTATATCATTTAATTACATAAAAACAGCTTAACCTTCAAAGGTTTCAAAAACATAGCACTCTCTGAATCTCATATTGTCCAGTAATGATTTGCCTGTATTATGTCTTACTACTCCCACCTATAGGATTGTGGGTGTGATGCATTTTGTCTGATAAATTCCCATCCATGATATGTTTTGCACTTTCAGTTTTCACTGTATATTTAAACATTCAATTCAACTCATTTGCTCTCTTGCAAAAAGGATGAAATAATACATTTTCCACTGATGTACAGCAACCTTCTGCATTGAACAGACAATCTTCTTATTTTATAAAGAAAAGTAATCAGAATGCAAATAGGCAGGTGTAATTTGCACCAAATATGATGCAGAAATAAATGGGAATGCTCATGAAACTGTGATGCCTTATTATAACCAGACCAGCATAAGTAAAATCAACATTTGCCTCTGTGCACAATAAAAGCTTGATTTAATAAAGCTATAAATTGCATTATTTGTCACTGCAAAAAAAGACAGCATATCATATGCAGAATAAAATAGAATTGAAAAGAAGTATTAAAGGGACATAAAACCCAAAACCTCTACAACTCTCTAACCTTATTAAAAAAACACCTCCCCCACACTTCCACAATATCCTGTCCAGGGCCGGACTGAAATATGAAGACCAACCCTACTGTCCATCAACACGGTAGAATGCAAATGCCCCATTTCTCGCAAATGGGGATTACTGGGACACTTCTTCCCCAATTTTTTTATCAAAATTAAATTATATTACATTGCATTAATTAAAAATGTCAGATAGATGTTATATAGCAACCCTACAATCCAATTGTATCCATTAATCACCCATTTAAATTGTAGCTTTCCAGCCCCAGCTGCTGCAGCCCACCGGGAAATCTCCTGGTATCCGGGTAGGCCAATCCGGCCCTGATCCTGTCCTGACCTTGCTACAATCCACTATAACAATATTCTCTCCTCTGCACTAGACACTTTCGCTCCTCCAAAAATACGCAAAACCCCACGTCGTCAGCTACAACCCTGGCACTCTAAGCAAACACACTACCTACAAAAATGCTCCTGTGCTGCTGAACGTGCCTGGAGGAAATCCCGCTCTGAATCAGATTTCCTCCACTATAAATTAATTCTTTATTCTTACTTCTCTGCCCTTCACTTAGCCAAGCAAACCTACTTCTCTTCTCTTATATCTACTCACTCCTCAAACCCTAAATGTCTCTTCTCCATTTTCAACTCTCTCCTTTATCCACCTGCACCACCCCCTTCATCTGCCTTTAGTTCTCAAGACCTGGCAGACTACTTTCTCAACAAAACAATTACCATCTGAAGTAATATCCCAACACAAGACTGCAACGTTCCATCTCCGCCCCCGGCAACCCCCTCCACCACTCTCAGCACCTTCCCCCCTACCAATGAGAATAAAGTGAGTTCCCTATTGTCTTCCTCACACCTCACTACCTGCCCACTTGACCCTATCCCTTCACATCTAATACCTTCTCTGTCTTCTACCCTCACTCTAGCTCTTACTCACATATTCAACCTATCCCTTACTACCCCAATTCTCCTGCAAACTACCGACCCATATCACTGGTTCCTCTAGCTTCAAAAGTCATTAAAAACGATTGCTTAACCCACTTCTTGTCCTCCAACTCACTGCTTGACCCCTTGCAATCTGGCTTCCTTTCCCAACACTCAACTGAGACTGCCCTCACCAAGGTTACTAATGATCTTCTTTCTGATAAAAAAATACTTATCTTACTTGATCTGTCTGCTGCCTTTGACATCATTGACCATCCCCTTCTCCTACGGACTCTCAGCTCCCTTGGGCTCTCTGACACTGCCCTTTCCTGGATCCACTCATCTCTCTGATAGGTCCTTTTCTGTCTCCTTTGCTGGCGACGCCTCCTCTCCATTGCCTCTGTCTGTTGGAGTACCTCAAGGCTCTGTTCTGGGTACTCTACTCTTCTCTATTTATACTTCCTTACTGGGTAAACTTATCAGTAGCTATGGCTTTAACTACCAACTCTATGCTGATGATACTCAGATCTATCCACCCCTTCACTCTCTCCTTCTGTCCTTTCTGACATCAGTATCTGCTTATCTGGCATTTCTTCTTGGATGGCCTCTCACCACCTAAAAATCAACATGTCCAAGACTGAGCTCCTTCTAATCCCCCCCCCCTCTAATTCTACCCCGGTTTCTAACTTTTCAATCACTGTTGGTGACACCACTATCTCCCCATCACCCCAAATCCGCTGCCTAGGAGTTACACTTGACTCCAATCTGTCCTTCATACCCCACATCTAATTTCTCTCTTCCTCCTGTCACAACCACCTACGCAATATCTCCAAAATTCGTCGGTTTCTGAGTGCTGAAACTACTAAACAGCTAATCCACTCCCTGGTAATCTCCCAACTTGACTACTGTAATAACCTACTAACTGGCCTCCCTCTCTCCCGCCTCTCCCCTCTTCAATCCATCCTAAATGCGTCTGCTAGGCTAATCCACCTCTCCCGACGCTCTGTATCTGCTGCACCTCTCTGCGAGTCCCTTCACCCATCCACAGCAGAATTAAATTCAAAATTCTCATACTGACCTACAAAGCCCTTACCAACGCAGCCCCCCCCTACCTGCCCTCACTCATCAACAAATATACTCCAGCCCACCCCCTAAGATCCAACAATGACCTGCTCCTTGCATCTTCTACCATCACCTCCTCCCATTCTAGACTACAGGACTTCTCTCATGCGGCACCAACCATCTGAAACACACTTCCTAGAGCTGTCAGACTCTCCCCTAACCTTTCCTCCTTTTAACGCTCTCTAAATACCTTTCTGTTCATGGAAGCCTATCTCCAAATCAGTAACAAATGAATTCCACTTGCCTAATTGCTGCCCTCATCTAACTCCACACTAACATCATCCTCACCTTTGCAGTCCCCACCTCCTGTTTCTCACCCTCCTACCCATCTATATTGTAAGTTCCCACGGGAACAGGGCCCTCAATTCCCCCTGTATTTGTTTGTTAAACTTTGTCTGGTGTCTTTTATATTGTATTGTACTGTACTTTTATCTCTATACCCATGGACAGCGCTGCGGAATCTGTTGGCGCTTTATAAATAAAGAATAATAAAAATAAAAATAATAATAGATAGTGCATACAATTTTAAACAAATTTCAAATTTACTTCTATTATCAAATGTTCTTCTTTATACTTTGTTTAAAAGCAGAACGGTAGGCTCATGAGTGTGCAACAATGTTATACATTAACAAGAGCACTAGATGACAGCACTATTTCCTGTCATATAGTGTCTTAGGCATATGCACGCTACCTACTTAGGTATCTCTTCAACAAAGAATAACAAGAGTACAAAGCAAATTTGATAATAGAAGTAAATTAGAAACTTTTTAAAACTGTATTCTCTATCAGAATAATGAAAGAATTGTTTTTCGGTTTCATGTACCTTTAATTATAATATTTCTATCTATTCATATATCTGCCTAAATATATATACTGTATATGTATACTTATACAAAACACGGAAGGGGACTGCACTCCCAGACTGGACTGGGTACACATCCCATGACCCTGCAACATGTTCAGCCCTGGGTGCTCAATGGCACTCACAGGAAGCTGTGCTGTCCCCAGAGTCACAGGCAGTTAACCCCAGACAGGTCTGGATGCAAGGCCCATAGGGGAAATTACAAAACAAATTAATACAACACACAGAGAAAGTCCAGCACTCACTTACAAGCTCTCAGCTAAGATTAAAAGCAAAAATGGAAGGGTTAGTTACCGCATTTGGCCAAATGTAACAAGCCCAGGTACCACGTCAAGGTCCCTTCCAAAAACCTGGGTCCCTAAACCAGCCAAACAATGCAAGCTCTCAATCAAACAAACTGGGAACAAGTAAAGGGTGCACAGGCTTATGTCATCACTCTAGACATATACAAAACGCGGAAGGGGACTGCACTCTCAGACTGAACTGGATACACATCCCATGACCCTGCAACAAGCTCAGCCCTCGGTGCTCAAAAGCACTCACAGGAAGCTGTGCTGTCTCCAGAGTCACAGGCAGTTACATAAACCTGAAACACACTTCCTAGAGCTGTCAGACTCTCCCCTAACCTTTCCTCCTTTAAACGCTCTCTAAATACCTTTCTGTTCATGGAAGCCTATCTCCAAATCAGTAACAAATGAATTCCACTTGCCTAATTGCTGCCCTCATCTAACTCCACACTAACATCATCCTCACCTTTGCAGTCCCCACCTCCTGTTTCTCACCCTCCTACCCATCTATATTGTAAGTTCCCACGGGAACAGGGCCCTCAATTCCCCCTGTATTTGTTTGTTAAACTTTGTCTGGTGTCTTTTATATTGTATTGTACTGTACTTTTATCTCTATACCCATGGACAGCGCTGCAGAATCTGTTGGCGCTTTATAAATAAAGAATAATAAAAATAAAAATAATAATAGATAGTGCATACAATTTTAAACAAATTTCAAATTTACTTCTATTATCAAATGTTCTTCTTTATACTTTGTTTAAAAGCAGAACGGTAGGCTCATGAGTGTGCAACAATGTTATACATTAACAAGAGCACTAGATGACAGCACTATTTCCTGTCATATAGTGTCTTAGGCATATGCACGCTACCTACTTAGGTATCTCTTCAACAAAGAATAACAAGAGTACAAAGCAAATTTGATAATAGAAGTAAATTAGAAACTTTTTAAAACTGTATTCTCTATCAGAATAATGAAATAATTGTTTTTCGGTTTCATGTACCTTTAATTATAATATTTCTATCTATTCATATATCTGCCTAAATATATATACTGTATATGTATACTTATACAAAACACGGAAGGGGACTGCACTCTCAGACTGGACTGGGTACACATCCCATGACCCTGCAACATGTTCAGCCCTGGGTGCTCAATGGCACTCACAGGAAGCTGTGCTGTCCCCAGAGTCACAGGCAGTTAACCCCAGACAGGTCTGGATGCAAGGCCCATAGGGGAAATTACAAAACAAATTAATACAACACACAGAGAAAGTCCAGCACTCACTTACAAGCTCTCAGCTAAGATTAAAAGCAAAAATGGAAGGGTTAGTTACCGCATTTGGCCAAATGTAACAAGCCCAGGTACCACGTCAAGGTCCCTTCCAAAAACCTGGGTCCCTAAACCAGCCAAACAATGCAAGCTCTCAATCAAACAAACTGGGAACAAGTAAAGGGTGCTCAGGTTTATGTAACTGCCTGTGACTCTGGAGACAGCACAGCTTCCTGTGAGTGCTTTTGAGCACCGAGGGCTGAGCTTGTTGCAGGGTCATGGGATGTGTATCCAGTTCAGTCTGAGAGTGCAGTCCCCTTCCGCGTTTTGTATATGTCTAGAGTGATTACATAAGCCTGTGCACCCTTTACTTGTTCCCAGTTTGTTTGATTTAGAGCTTGCATTGTTTGGCTGGTTTAGGGACCCAGGTTTTGGAAGGGACCTTGCCGTGGTATCTGGGCTTGTCCCATTTGGCCAGTTGCGGTAACTAACTGAGATGAGAGCTTGTAAGTGAGTGCTGGACTTTCTCTGTGTGTATATATATATATATATATATATATATATATATAGTATACTGTATATATATATATATATATATATATATATATATATAGAAAGGGTAAGTCCCACCAGGGGGAATGAAGGAGGAGACCCGGAGACAGCAAACAAGATATATGAATCTTTAATTCTTTAGTTCAGCCAGACGGCCAAATGACAGGTGCAAGTACAGGTAGACACCTGACGCGTTTCGCGCATGCGTACATGCGCTTCATCAGAGGCTAATGAGTTTTTTGTGAGGCAAGACCTATATTGGGGCCTGTAACCAATCAACAGTCAGATTGCGAGTTGCAAATGTGCAGGTAATGGTTGATTGATTGTTTGTGAGAGGTTACCTGCCCCCTAATAGGTCTCGCAAGATATATTGTTCATATCCAACAGAGCACACAATAACAAATCCTAACAATAAAAACTAAGATAAAATAAAGTAATATATACAATAATAAACCTATTGCTTATTTCAAAAAGACAACGGTATCAATTTCCAATTACTGTGACATATAAAAATAACATGTTAACTGTTTGATTTCAGTTGAAGAACCAATATACAGATCAAAATATTTCAGTTAAATATGTCATCTAAGTAATATAATATTATTAGAGGAAAAGAAACACAACTAAAAGATAATAAAAAATAAAAACAAATTTAAAATAAAGTCTTAGTAAATGTTATAACATATAAAACAAATAATAATAATTATTGTAAGTGATGTCTCAATTCTAAATAATAAATGGTATCCAAAACAAAAAGACCTTCAATATAGGTGACTCATAATAAGCACCAATGGGTTAAGGAAAGTTTTATTGTTTTATCACAGGTCACTTGAAAAGACCACATCCTGTGTTTGTGGATTATATGGTCTGATGGTACAGATAGAGCACATATTATTTTGTGCTATATCCCTGCTATGGGTTTAATTCTCAAGTCAACTATAGTTTAGAAACCTTATAGGACTGTGACTAGGGATAAAGTATTAGTACTCAATTATCTGTACTGAATCATACTGAGACAATCTAATATCCAATAAATATTAAAGACATATTCAATCGGCCATAAGCTGTAAATAGTGCAATATAAAGGATATGGTAGATATGAACAAGGGTATGTAAGTCTTGGAGGAGGGGAATTAGTCCCACTGATCTATTAAAGATCAAATTAAAGGATATTCAAACAGTAAGTTAGGTTAAAGTAAGGAAACCAAATGTAGAAGAGAGAGATTTTGCTTTTGTATTATCTAATTTACATTATATTGTGTATTTTATATTTGATTATACGTGAGAGTTATAATATTTATTAGTAGTTTCTTCTCTCAAAATTTGTTTTTGAAAGATTTTTTGGATGAAAGTATATCTCTCACTATCAGGGCATTTTCATTCACTACTTACTTGTCTATTCAAAGAAATACAATTCACTACAGTCATATAGACATGTAAGTATTCTTAACTATTCAGTAAAGAGATCTACGTCCATCCTCTTATTCATTCCCTCTGGGGCCCTAGTGTGTAATTTTACTATCCAAAATATTTCCTTTTTGCGAAGAGTTTTACCTCTATCTCCCCCTCGGGGGTGTTGTTTTATGGTATCTATGCCGATAAACGAAAAATATTTAGGGCCTATACCATGAGTTCTAAAATGTTTAGCCACTGGTGTTTTTGGTTCTTTCTCATCTAGAGAACGTAAATGTTCTCGGATCCTTTCCTTTAATGGACGGGTCGTGATGCCTACATATTGGCTTGAGCAAAAAGAAAGTCCAGCACTCACTTACAAGCTCTCAGCTAAGATTAAAAGCAAAAATGGAAGGGTTAGTTACCGCATTTGGCCAAATGTAACAAGCCCAGGTACCACGTCAAGGTCCCTTCCAAAAACCTGGGTCCCTAAACCAGCCAAACAATGCAAGCTCTCAATCAAACAAACTGGGAACAAGTAAAGGGTGCTCAGGTTTATGTAACTGCCTGTGACTCTGGAGACAGCACAGCTTCCTGTGAGTGCTTTTGAGCACCGAGGGCTGAGCTTGTTGCAGGGTCATGGGATGTGTATCCAGTTCAGTCTGAGAGTGCAGTCCCCTTCCGCGTTTTGTATATGTCTAGAGTGATTACATAAGCCTGTGCACCCTTTACTTGTTCCCAGTTTGTTTGATTTAGAGCTTGCATTGTTTGGCTGGTTTAGGGACCCAGGTTTTGGAAGGGACCTTCCCGTGGTATCTGGGCTTGTCCCATTTGGCCAGTTGCGGTAACTAACTGAGATGAGAGCTTGTAAGTGAGTGCTGGACTTTCTCTGTGTGTATATATATATATATATATATATATATATAGTATACTGTATATATATATATATATATATATATATATACACAGTATCCCACAAAAGTGAGTACACTTTTTATGCGACAACACTGAAGAAATGACACTTTGCTACAATGTAAAGTAGTGAGTGTACAGCCTGTATAACTGTAAGTTTGCTGTCCTCTCAAAATAACTCAACACACAGCCATTAATTACTGCAAAAAGGAGGGAATAGTGAAACTACCAGATGTAGTCCCCTATTTCAATAATCATAGGTTATTATTCTTATAATCAATCATTAGTTGGGAAATACAGATGTATATAGAAATATATATTTCAAAATAAAAATAATGTTTTTTTCTAAGTGAAGATCGTAGGAATTTCAAATATTTATATTCAAATCAAATTAAAACATGTTAAAATGAATAGAAATGATATTGAATATTTCATGGTATTTGACTGGGAAGGGCTCAAAAGTATATATATATATATATATATATATATATATATATATATATATACAGTCGTATGCAAAGGTTTAGGCACCCCTGACAATTTCCATGATTTTCATTTATAAATGATTGGGTGTTTGGATCAGCAATTTAATTTTGATCTATCAAATAACTGAAGGACACAGTAATATTTCATTAGTGAAATGAGGTTTATTGGATTAACAGAAAATGTACAATATGCATCAAAATGAAAGGTGCATACATTTGGGCACCCCAATAGAAATATTGTATCAATATTTAGTAGAGCCTCCTTTAGCAGAAATAACAGCCTCTAGACGCTTCCTATAGCCTGTAATGAGTGTCTGGATTCTGGATGAAGGTATTTTGGACCATTCCTCCTTGCAAAACATCTCCAGTTCAGTTAGGTTTGATGGTTGCCGAGCATGGTCAGCCTGCTTCAAATCAACTCACAGACTTTCATAGATATTCAGGTCTGGGGACTGGGATGGCCATTCCAGAACATTGTACTTGTGCCGCTGCATAAATGCCAGAGTAGATTTTGAGCAGTGTTTTGGGTCGTTGTCTTGTTGAAATATCCAGCTCGGGCGTAACTTCAACTTTGTGACTGATTCCTCAATATTGTTCTCAAGTATCTGCTGATATTGAGTGGAATCCATGCAACCCTAAACTTTAACAAGATTCTCAGTACTGGCACTGGCCACACAGCCCCACAGCATGATGAAACATCCACCAAATGTATAACGCCCCTTGTTATGACCAAATAACTTGATCTTTGTTTCATCAGTCCACAGCACCTTCTTCCAAAATGAAGTTGGCTTGTCCAAATGTGCATTTGCATAACTCAAGAGACTCTGTTTGTGGCGTGTGTGCAGAAAAGGCTTCTTCTGCATCACTCTCCCATACGCTGAATTGTTGAATGATGCACAGTGACACCATCTGCAGCAAGATGATGTTGTAGGTCTTTGGAGGTGGTCTGTGGGCTGTTTTTGACTGTTCTCACCATCTTTTGCCTCTCTGATATTTTACTTCTGGCCTTAACAACAACTGTGCCTGTGGTCTTCCATTTCCTCACTATGTTCCTCACAGTGGACACTGACAGCTTAAATATCTGCAATAGCTTTTTGTAGCCTTTCCTAAACCATAATGTTTAGAAAATCTTTGTTTTCAGGTCATTTGAGAGTTGTTTTGAGGCCCCCATGTTGCCACTCTCTAGAGGAGAGTCAAAGAGAACAACAACTTGCAATTGGCCACCTTAAATACCTTTTCTCATGATTGGATGCACCTGTCTATGAAGTTCAAGGCTTAATGGGCTCACCAAACCAATTGTGTGTTCCAATTAATCAGTGCTAGGTAGTTACAGGTATTCAAATTAACAAAATGACAAGGGTGCCCAGATTTATGCAACTGTCTAATTTTGTTTTGATGCATATTGCACATTTTCTGTTAATCCAATAAACCTCATTTCACTATTGAAATATTACTGTGTCCTTCAGTTCTTTGATAAATCAAAATGAAATTGCTGATCCAAACACCCAATTATTTATAAATGAAAATCATGAAAATTGTCAGGGGTGACTAAACTTTTGCATACGACTGTATATATATATATATATATATATATATATATATATACACATACGTACATATATAGACATGTTTAGACATTGCAGACCTTTCCAGTCAAACAGTTTGCATATATCATATACCTTTTTAACCCTTTTAAAAAAAAAATTCAATTTAAAATATATATTTTTTATTAAAAAAACATATATATGAGTGTAAACGTTTATTTTAATATGTTTTTGATGTCTCTTGAGAAT
The DNA here is from genome assembly GCF_027579735.1 of Bombina bombina. Taxonomy (NCBI): domain Eukaryota; kingdom Metazoa; phylum Chordata; class Amphibia; order Anura; family Bombinatoridae; genus Bombina; species Bombina bombina. The sequence continues at coordinate 1,096,381,454 of NC_069499.1, forward strand.
TTTTTTAATCCTTATACTTTACTTTAGGTCTTATTACACTAAATATGCCAGGGCAGTTTTGGCTTGTGCTGAAGCGCAACCTATAACTTTCAAAAAGTAATATGAGTGATATTTAGCGTGGTCATAATCTCCATTGAAAATATAGGTTGCGTTAGAACGATGTTGGATGCGCTAAGCCATCTCTGGTAAATGGGACATACCATGTACTTGTATGCAAATGTTAATGTGGTCCGAAGAAATTGCTTATCATGACCCAAGCTATCATTAGCATGCCACATGTAATCTGGCCATTAATATCTTAACTATTAACCATAAACTCTATATACTTAATAATCGTGTGTGTGTGTGTAGATAGATAAATAAATAGATATTTTTATAGATAGATAGATAGATAGATAGATAGATAGATAGATAGATATCTCTTCTTATATCATTCTTATATATTATCATTATCTCCCACCCATGGTAATCTACTGAACATTAAAAAAATGTTTCTTAATCATTATTAACCTAACATCTGTGTTATATTTAAAGTAGAGACACATTTTCATATGATGATTTTATTTCCTAGTATATAAAAGAGTATAATAGTGTTGTCTCCTTGCCTATGTTACTCATCCTGCTTTTTAATACTCTGTTCATCATGTGGTTACTTAATTTAACAAGGGCGGCACCAATATATGTATGTGTTTCAAACAAACTCTAGACATTCCCCTGTAGGAAACCTCTGTTTAAAGTCCCAAAATTGAAATGTGAAATAACTGTAACTGATTTCTGCTAAACTAAGAATCTAGGCTGCTTCATCATAGACAACCTATTATGCAACCCTTGCTGACAGTTGATATAAGCTCCCATCACATCATTATATAGCTGTCTTCAAACACAATGCGAAAAAAGACAATATTCCAAGGAGCCAGTAACATAGGTTCTGGTGCAATCCAACTGAAGTATAAGAGGTCTCCTATGAAGACCAAGACCACTTGAGCCCTTCTGTAATTCCAGCAGCCATTGAAACAAGTCTGTAGAAATAATGGAACAAAATATGCAGAAACCTAACTCATTGATTGAAGGATATTCCTATATGATGAGAGAGCTACTAGGAAACATTTAGCTACACTATGCTATCACAAATTCGGAATACTAAAAGGTATGACAAACTTCTTCTGTAGACAAACTTTAAAAACATATTGCCAAGATAAGGTGTCACATGGAATCTATGAGCCCTGAACCTTTTTAGAGGTACTGTCAGAACATAAACTCTTAATGATGCTACTAGACCAAGAATGAAGAGCAACAAGTTGATCCACAACAAAACAGAAGAAAACTACTGAAAACATCTAGATGATTTGGGGGATAAGAATCCATTAAGATTATTGCTGTCATAAATTGACCAATTTCAGAGCAAAGATGAAACGACATAAAGCTTTCATTTGAAAAAAAAAAGAAAGAAAGTAATGAATAAAAAGGAAACATTAAAAATAAATTAAAATGTGCAGAACTGAATAGCATGTTCCCTTCATTTGGGACAATGAATAAATTGCACTAGAACTCTTGATCTTGTTAATGAAGAGGAAAATAAACAAATGCTCTAAAATCCAGTAAATCCAAGAAAACTCTGTCCTTCACCTCAACATTTGGAATCTGAAAACGGCAGTATCATTTTGACTTATATGCTCCTTTTATAACAATTTTTTTTACGCTAATAATTTAAAAGTATTGCCTCAATGCACACTTTAAAATTATCAGAATTTTCAGTAAAAAAAATGCATTGTAAATATACAGGCAGAAATGTTGAATTAATTGTCTCTTACGCTTTAATTTGAATTAATCCCCATAGACTTTTCTTTCTTTAAGGTGTTTAAAAACCCCTGCAAAAAGTCTGTTTTTGTTGTTTTGTTTTGGCTTTTTTTTTGTATTAAGAAATTCATTATTTATAATGTACTAATCTGAACAATTTTAAAAGATCAAGCTACAGCCCTTTTAATGGATTTAATTGAAACAATATCAGACACAGAGTGTCTGCATAAAAGAAAATGGTCTGCATTTCATTCACAGGGCTCCCTAAGACACCAGTGCGGAACGTATGCAGAAGTTAGATTTATTGTGCTTGGGAGGTGTCCTGTCAGATGACAGTGATCAACCTATGGTCCTATATCAGGGATTAAACCATGAAAAGTGACTGGAGAGCATTTAGCTGTTTTCAAACAGTATTTGAATTGTTTAGTTTTCTTTGGCAGTGATTTGATTTGTCACTTGCTGAAGTATTCTGCTGGCACACTGGATAGCAGGTGAGTCTTATAAGTTAAATTACTGCTCACAGTGCCTTGCAAACCTTGCACATTAGGTAAAATCAGCAGCCCTCTCGTTACTTCTGTCCCGTTGTTTGCAAAGGGTATACTCACACTGTTGTTGAGAACAGTTGTTATTCAAGCTATTTAGTTAATATGGGAATGCCTTCACAGCAAAATTTAGAAATTTCCAAAACCTCTTTTGACAACACAGATACTGAAGTGAGACCCTAAGCAACAGCTAGAATTTCCAACTGTCCCTCACAAAAATACTTTTTAATAGTGCCATATTATATTGCAAAAGGATTGAAGCATTGGTGACCTTTAAAAGCTTGCCAGTAGTTTAGATGACTTAAAAATATAGATATTTAAGTGTCCGTGTTTGTAGAGAATTTACTGCACATCTAGTTGAAATACACTATACACTCAACTAATGCAAAAAGGAATATCATTTGTCAGGGGCAGAACTACTGCAGGGGCTGAGGGGGCTCATAGCAGCTAAGGCTGGACTTTGCTGCATCAACTTCTTAAGAGATTGATTTAGAAAGAAAAAACAACCAAACAAAACATTATTTATTGCATATGGCAACTGCAAGTCTGCACAGAGCCAGAGGTAGGTGTATGGGCAGCAAACCCTGTAAGTCCACTGCTGTATGTACCATTACACACTCAAGTGAGTGTCTAATCCGCCCCTTCCCATGCACGACCAATTGCGCCAGAGAAGGGCCAAGCGACTATGTTTGGGGTGAGTTCTCTACACCACTTCAGAGGTGGTGGAGATTGTAAACAGCAGCTGTCTGAGCCTTCCCTGCAAGGACTCCAAAGCATCTTACTCTGCTTAGTACATGCAGCCCTTTCTCTCTTCTTACCATTTCTCTCTAACTCTCCCTCCCCTCTATTATCTCTTCCTAACCTCTTTTGCATCGCTCCTCCCTTTTCCATCTCTTTCTATCCTCTCACATCTCCCCATGTTCTCTCTCTCAGAACTTCCCCCTCTCTTCCTCTCTTCTCTATCTCCCTAGTTCTCTACCCCTTGTTCTTTCTCCCTCCCTTCTTCACACTCTCCTATTTTCTTAAAGGGACAGTCTACACCAGAATTTTTATTGTTTTAAAAGATAGATAATCCCTTTATTACCCATTTCCCAATTTTGCATAACTATCACAGTTATAATAATATACTCTTACCTCTGTGATTATCTTGTATCTAAGCCTCTGCAAACTGCCCCTTTTTTCAGTTCTTTTGACAGACTTGCAGTTTAGCCAATCAGTGCCTGCTCCCAGATAACTTCTCGTGCACGAGCACAGTGTTATCTATATGAAATATGTGAACTAACACCCTCTAGTGGTGAAAAACTGTTAAAATGCAATCTGAAAGAGGTGGGTTTCAAGGTCTAAGAAATTAGCATATGAACCTCCTAGGTTAAGCTTTCAACTAAGAATATCAAGAGAACAAAGCAAAATTGGTGATAAAAGTAAATTGGAAAATTGTTTAAAATTACATGCTCTATCTGAATCATGAAAGTTTATCTTGGCCTAGACTGTCCCTTTAATGATATATCTCTGTTTTCTGTTGTTACTATTGCATCTTTTTTTCTCTTTCACTCTTTTCTCTTTTGTCTTTCCTCTAATCTCTCGCAAATTTCTTCTCTAATCTGTATCTTCCTACCCCTTCCCTATCTCTCTATTTTTATCAAATGATTTATCTACAACAAATCTCTATACATTTTAAATGTGAATCTTGTAGAAAAATCATTAGATAAACTTTTCTAAATGATTATGATTGATTCCATTGTTATTCAATGTTCTACTTTTCCAGACATTGTTACATGATTTTTTATTTATACTGTTAAATACTGTAATTGTTTATAGTGACAAAATTCGCTATTTTTGCTGCGTAAATAAATATTATTCTATTTATGTATATAGCCATTGGTATTATTACTTATGCTTACCTTCAGAGGGGCCCCAAAAAAATGATTATACCAGCGCTCTCTGTTCATTAGATCCGGTAAAAAATAATAAGTCTTGCTAGATCTCTATGCAGTAAGTCAAATAACTGAAATGTAAAT